>NC_052393.1:23753914-24053914 GCF_009389715.1 Phoenix dactylifera | reverse complement strand
AGAAATTGTGTAGTTTGTGGATGGGAGTGACTTTTAATGGTGGTAATCAATCATAAAATAGTTGATCTTGTGTAGTAGTTCTTAGAAGTTGTTGGTTAAGGCCTAGGGTAATACTCTTGTGGTTTGATTGGATAAAAAATATAGAATATGTTCTGGTAACAACTTTATTTCTCCTTCGAAGGATGAAGCCTTACAGACAACTATGATGAATCAGATGGGGTATGTGTAGAACCATGGTTAGCAGAACCGTACCGAGCCGCTTGTTTTGGGGCGTATTAAGTCGTACCAGCAGTGGACTGGGACGATTCCGACAACCAAAACGAGAAACTAGTGAGAGAGGGGGAGAAGGAGAAGGAAAGAGAGAAAAAGAAAGAGGGTGGCGGTCAGCCGGTGGAGGGCCGGGGAGCCGTGCAAAGGGGCAGAGGAGAGGCTCCACCTTTGGTTTTCATGTTTTGTTTGAAACAGGGCCTGAAGGGGTTTCTTTTTATTTTTGAACTTTTTAAGTGAAATCGACAAACTCCTTGCCGACTTCACTTAATTTTTTCAAAAGTTTTGCTGGCTTTACTTAAAAACTTCGAAAATAAAAAAGGCCTCCTCCGGGACCCTGTTTCAAATGAAACAGGGAACTAGAGGTGGAGCTCCTTCTCCGCCCCTCCGCTCGGCTCCCTGGCCCTCTGCCTTCCTCTCCCTCCCCCTCCCTTCCTCTCTCTACCCCTCCCTCTCTCCTCTCTCTTTTTCTCTCTCCCATTCTCCCTCTCCTCCGCCCTCTCTGCTGTGTTGGGATGCACTCCGCCGGCCTCCGCCGGTCTTCTCCTTCTCTCTCCCTCCCTCTCTCCCCCTTCTCTTTTTTTCTCTCTCTCCCATTCTCTCTCTCTTCTGCCCCCTCTACTATGTCACTACGGGCTTGGCATGGAACAAGATGGGAGTGTACTGAACCATGCCACCGGGCAACCGGTCCGGGCTCTGGTTTCGGCACAACAATCCTTGTGTAGAACCATATATGAACTATATGTAATACAATCTGTGTAGAATGTAGATGTACGAAAGTAGTACATATTTTGCAATTATACACGAATGAACCAATATGAATATCTTTGGGTTTAAGCATTTGATGACCTGAAATCAGTATCCCATCATGCTAAGCTTCTTGACTATTAAACGTGTAATTTGCATTATTAGTACTACACTAATCTTTTTATGATCAATTTTTTGGGTTTCTTTTTTTTTTATAGTATTCTTACATATTCAAGTTCTTCAGTTGCTTTGGTATCCTCAAGATGGTTTAATATATGCTCTGTTGGTGGCTCTTGCAGCTATGGCAGTATTTTTCCCTTTTGCATCGTGTTTATAAGAGAACAAGTCTGCTAAGTATTGGAAGTATGTTGATTCTTTGTTAAAAGCCAAACAAAGTAGTCTAGCTGGTTAGGAACCTTTTCTAGTGTTCTCTTCCTGCAACGTCATAGCATTAATTTACATGTCATATATCATTCTGGTGCCGCTAAATATTTCATGGAATTGGAGATGTGTATTTTGTTGAATACTGGACAGGTGATATGAAGAGTCATTTAGGCTTCTATATGTCACAATATACTATAGCCCAAACACTATTATAATGTTTTAATTTTTATTACATTTTATCAAACAAAAGATAGTTAAGCAAGTGAAGAAAGATATGAGCAATGGAAGCCTTCACCTAGATTGTTTCATCGATGCTTCTTTTGGTCATTGATCCTATTGCAGGCATCTTCTTTGGTAAACAAGTTACAAATTCTATCCATGTTTTTGGATAAGACAGTATTTCTAAGTCAATTGTCTAAATGATATGTAAAATTCTGCAGCAAAAAATAGTAAATCTGCAGAATCATTACTCAAAATTATTTGTTGGCAACCCATTCAAAATATATAATTTGATCCAATCTAAGCCAATTGACATATTCTGCCAGCATATTCACATAATGATGTTGTATATTTACCTGTGGTATTGTTTTATGAATTGTTGATTGTGTAGCCATAAAAAATTGAATGTTGTTAAGCAGAACTTGTAAACCTTCTGTTATGCTTTATTGGAGGCTTTTTTTAAGAAATTTGTCAGCATGCAAAGTATATTCTCAAAATGTTTATTTAGTTCTTGGTTCAAGTATTAATGTTGTTATCTGCATTTCTGATCTGCATATTTGCTTAATCATGCTTCTAACCTAGCATGTGTGCCTTAATATGCTATGCTCCATTTATCATATAATTTGTGGTTGACCGATTTTCTTTTAGGTTGTAGTTTATTTCACATTTCATTTTCTTGTGATTGTGCTTGAACCCTTTGGGCATATTTATGGCGTGTGTTTCTTTTTGGATGTTAGGAAGCTAGAGAGATTGCATTGGCTCAGATTCCAAATTTTTTAAAACCTGAGTTGATCGTAAAATACAAAGAGGTAATCTTATCTTTGATCAAACATTAATGTTGAATGCATAATTTTCTGAAAAGTTCTTTTGGTGAATTTAGTTCCTCAAGCTCAAATTACATAATATTTTATCTATTCTGAATTGTAAAATAATAGAATGACTATCTTGTCTTTTTTGGTTTGATTTTATTTTGTTGAGAGTAAAAAGATGGAATAAACGCATATGTACAATCAAAATCAAGGTGCTGGTGAAAGCAGTCTCAGTGATGCTGTGAAACCCTTGCCCTTCAGAAGAATTAAGAGAAAAATGTCTTTCATTTATTTGTATCATAATTATTTATTTTTAATGTGTTGGAAGTGCAAGAAAGCTGTGGTTGGTTGTGGGTGGTTTGGTTGAAAGATTGTACTATGGGCTATTTTCTGGTGCATATGGAGTGAAGACTCTGTTAGGTAGAATAATGAGTAAATGAGAGACAGTATCCTCCTATATGGCTTTTGAAATTCTTCAAAGCCCAATATACCAATGAAACTACCAAGAAGACCGGCAAATACTGTTACCATAGACCTAGAAATGGAATCATGGTCTACATTTAGGGGTCCAAGTGGATTTGCTTGGTTTAATTAGTGGCATGAGCTTCCTGGTGCAAATTGATTTCTGGCTCGTGATGCATTCTTGGTTCCTTCTTGTTGCTAAAGGGTTTTGGGTTGGGTTTAGTCTAATCCACCCTTGGTTTTCTTCATGTCCGAATAATTAGCTCTAGACTCATCTACTTGGATAATTTAGGTAGCATTTGGCATCACTTATAGTTTTCAGCTTTTGTTTTCTTAGAAACCAAATGCAATTATTAGTTTACAACTTTACACTGTAAATAACAGATAGTGATGGATAGGGACAACAAGTTTTAAGTAATGCTGTTTCATTTGAGTTAGTTAATCTTATACATGATTCACTATATAGTAATGAACAAGATGTTGGATTTTTAAAGAAAGAATTAATTAGTGCATACATTGTTTCCCTAAATCATTGTCTTTAATCATACTTCTTGATCAATCATTTCTCAAGCTACTTTTCTGTGGAAGTCCTTTGACCAAATGACGTTAATTGATCCATAAGCTACCCCATTCTCGTAATGACACAGTTCACTAATTCAATTTAAAGAAAGAATCAGAAAAATTATTATTGAAAAGTCTGCTGTCTATGATTAGAGATCCATGTTTGTGTGATGGTGTTTTTATGTGCATGTATCAAGGTTCTCTTTCTGTCTCTCATTCCTTTTTCTTCTTCTTTTCTTCCTTTCTTTCTTTCTTTCTTTCCTTTTTCTTCTTCTTCCCTTCCTTTCTTTTCTTCCTTGCTTTCTTTCCTTTTTCTTCTTCTTCTTCTTTCCTTTTAAACATCCATAAACCTCAATTAATCCTCAAAAACAAAAAAATTTAAAACAAAAAAAAGAAAACCAAAAAATGTTGTATTGGTACTCAACTAGTGCGCATTTGCATGCTGTGTCAGTATGGTACAGTTTGCTACTGTGCCATACAGTTAGGTATTGACGGTGCTTGGTACCAAAACAATGGAATTTGGTGGACATGATTGTGGTGGACGACGGCTGATGACCACTGATGGTGGCGTCAGAGACCAACGTAGTGGTAGTGAGACCCAATGGAAGCGGTGGTGGTGGCCATGGGTGGTTTTGGTTTTCAAAATCTTCAAAATGAGATTTTTAATTTCCCACATTTCCTAGAAATTGAGAGAGTTTCCAAAAAAAAAAAAATGAATGCAAACTGGGTTACCAAATACCCTTTCTGCCTAGATTTCTTGGTTTTTGAAAATAAAATCTGAAAACTGGAAACTGGAAATGATGCCAAACAAGGCCTTAGTTTTGTCCTTATTCACACAGGTTTTTTTTTTTTTTTTTCCGTGGCATTTTTTTTGGGGGGGGTGGGGGCTAGGTCCGGCTTTGTTAAACATTACTCCATCCCAACTAGAGAAAGAGATCTATGTTATGGACCAAGTCCAAATGGTTTATCAAAATAGGTTCCATAACAGGTGTGGACGTACCCACTTGTTCTGTTAACCAGATAGTACTCCCTTTAGAAAAGTTGATGACTCATTCTTATAGCTGTTGCTTAAAAATCCAGGAAAAATGTAGGGCTTGTTGGCATGTTTAACCTGCAGCTATAATACATATAATAATACAAAAGACTAAGTAGTACAGTGATGATGAAGGGGAATTCCATGAATTTTAGGCTTGTGCACAAAAAGGAAAAGTCGCTCCTTTATCTTAATAAAAAGAATCTGTTGAGACAGGTCATTTTTTTGGTTAAGTTAATTTTTCAAAATAGTTGCATTTGACAGAAGTAACCACTGCTAGATTAAAAGTTATGTGCTAAGCTTAGTTCTTATCTATAGCTTACAAGACTTGTCATTCTCCATTTTACCTTGTATATCCATTATCAATTAACTTGCTTCTTTATCTTAATAAAAAGAATCTGTTTAGGCAGGTCATTTTCTTGGTTAAGTTAATTTTTTAAAATAGTTACATCTGACAGAAGTAACCATTGCTTGGTTAAAGTTAGTGCTTAACTAATATTTATCATGCTGTTTTATCTTAAGGCAATACGAAAACGGCTCAGAGCTATCAATGAATCTCGTGCACAAAAGAGAAAGGTAATCTTTGGCATGTTTTGCTCCACATTGATATAAAGTCTATTTATTGGCTACTTGCTTATTTATAAATATTCTGCATAATTTTGTGAACTAATCCTTGAGTCTCTGATGTTCAACAGGCTGGCCAGGTTTATGGAGTGCCTCTTTCTGGATCTCTATTGAAACCTGGTGTTTTCCCGGAGCAAAGGTCTTGTAGCGAAGACTTCCGCAGGAAATGGATTGAGGTTTATGAGTTTGAATATGATGCTCTATTTTTTCTTTTAGCTATAACAATTTGCTGATTTTTTCAGCTTTCCATTGGCCATCAACTTCATCAATCATTATGGATTTCTAGATTTTGATCCACGACAAAGGGAATATGTTTTCACATGTTCTATTTTTATCATAAAGATTATATACTATGTGTTTTTTTGCCACAGACATATTCCAATAAATTTCAACTAGATTTCTCTTTATAGAAAAGGGCACTCTGTTGGTTTTTCCGCCTCCTCTCTTTCATTTTAACTTATTGTCTTTCTGATGTTCTTCATCGTCAGTATTTTGAATTCAAATTGGGTTCATTGTTTGGGAGCCATCATCTTGTTAGCAGTTAATCATGTTTGGCTGCAACTTGTCAGCTATTTTATTATGTTTTTTTTTTCCTTCTTTTTAGTTTTTATCTGCTTTTGCACTAGTGTTTACAAATAAATTCAATTCTTTCTTGGAATTTTGTTCATGATGTATTTTGAGTCACCATGTTAAGTTGTTAACAGTTATTCATGTTTAGCTGCCACTTATGAGCCATTTTATTTTGTCTTTTCTTTCCTTTTAGCTTTTATCTGCTTTGCGCTAGCCTTAATAATGAATTCCATTCTTTCTTGGATTTTTCATGTATTTTGAACATGCAGACTTTTCACCGTTCTGTGCAGGCTCTATCACAACATCATAAACGATTGCGTTCCTTGGCTGAACATGTTCCTCATGGTTACAGACGTAAATCTCTCTTTGAAGTCCTTATTCACCATAGTGTGCCATTTTTAAGAGCAACGTGGTTTATCAAAGTTACTTATCTTAATCAGGTGTGAAGCTACTTGAAGCTATCTGAGAACATTAGTTTGTCATCTGAATTTCTCTTCTACTTGATTGTTGCTTATCCAGTTCATGGGAATTGTGTATTTGCATTTGCAGGTTCGGCCTACCTCCACGAATGTTTCTTCTGCAGCTCCAGATAAGACACCATTATCTTGCACTGATTTATGGACCAAGGATGTTATTGGATACTTGCAACAGCTCTTGAATGATTTTTTCTCTAAAGATGGCGGTTCTTTTTCATCTTTACCTGGTAGGGATCAATCATCACAGGGTCTTATTGCTGGACCTGGACCAGCACAATGCAAAAGTGACTCTGTCCCAGCTACTCCTGATAATGAGGAACCTTCCCTGCACTTTAAATGGTGGTATACGGTGCAGCTTCTTCGATGGCATTGTTCAGAAGGATTGCTGCTTCCTTCTCTTATCATTGAGTGGGTCCTTGATCAACTTCAGGTAAGTGATAGTCTTGTCTAAGAAAAAAGAGGGAAGCCTCATTATATCTTTAACTTATTGGATCCCCCCCCTCCCAAGATCTTTGTCGGGCTTTAATGCTTGTTCAATCTATGCATTCAGGAGAAGGATTCACCTGAAGCTTTAGAGTTGCTTTTGCCTGTCGTGTTTGATTTAATAGAGAGCATTGTGATGTCACAAACCTATGTGCGGATGCTTGTGGACATAGCTGTCCGGGCCATCAATGGTCTTTCTTCCAGTGACTTGAGTTCGGTAGATAATTTAAAAAAGCAATCGCTTAATTCTGCACTGGTTCGTATCCTGCAGTACATGATTCTTTCTGTGCCTGATACTTTTGTTGCTTTGGATTGCTTCCCTCTACCATCCTGTGTGGTACCTGATTTAAATTGTGGAAATTCTGCACCAAAAGTACCTGAGGGTGTAGAGAGTGTTCGCTTTGACATGCAAGATACTTATCTTCAGTATTTGTCCTGTGGCTATACTGTTTCATCTATTCAGAAACGCGCATCTAAGCTTGCCAAAATCGTAAACCCTAGTTTTCAAGGTCATGGTGCAGCTAAAGTTGTGAAAGCTTTGGATAGAGCTTTGATGACAGGCGATCTGAAGTTTACTTATAACTCTCTCTTTGAAGATTTGTCTGATATGGCTATTGAAGAACAATGGGTTGCTGAAGTCAGTCCATGTTTACGGTCTTCTTTGAAGTGGATTGGAACTGTTGGTTTGCCTCTTATTTGCTCTGTATTTTTTCTATGTGAATGGGCGACATGTGATTATAGAGATTGCCGTACTGTCTTCCCACAGAGTCACAAATTTACAGGCGGAAAAGATTTTTCACAAGTGTATATTGCACTCTTGCTTTTGAAGCTTAAACTTGAAGACATGCGTATCTCATCCCAGTCTAAGAGTGGCAGTACATTGTTATCTAGTAGCAGTGGAAAAGCAACTTCTGTTCATGACACTTCATTAGGTGGAACATTGGTGGAAAACGTTTCGGCTGTAAATAATATGATGTTCTCTGGCAGCAGAAAGCATAAAATTGATATCTTTCAAAGTCCTGGTCCATTGCATGACATTATTGTGTGTTGGCTAGATCAGCATGAAGTTGGGAATGCTGGAGGTTTCAAACATGTTGAAGTTTTCATTATGGAACTCATTCGTAATGGCATCTTCTATCCTCCAGCTTATGTAAGGCAGCTAATTGTTAGTGGAATCATGGATAGGAATGTGACTGCTGTGGATTTGGAAAGACGAAGAAGACATCAAAAAATTCTGAAGCAGCTGCCAGGGTCCTGTTTGGTTGATGTTCTAGCAGAAGCAAAAATTGTGGAAGCTCCACTGTTATATGAGATTGTGTGTGTTTACTCAAATGAGCGTCAACTTATGCTCCGTGGACTTCTGAGTGATGAATTCAATGACATGGGCACCAAAGGTGACAGTTATCAGAGGTTTGCTCTACAAAAAAATAAGGATCATTCTGCTTCTGTAAGAGAAGGTAAGCATGTCAAAACAAAAGATGAAGCTGCTGAGCTGAAGATTTTGATTTCAACTCTTTTGCAGTTTCCTTATTCAATGCAAGTTGAAACACACCCTGAAGAATCTCAGAGGATCTTCAAGAGACGTTTAGGTTTGTTTGACATAAAAGTTCATTTGACAGAAGTGATATCTGGCTGCAAGGAATGTAGGCATGCAAAGAGGCAAAAGTTAGGTATTGAAAGGAGCTCTTCTTGTCAAGGATTTTCTTCTAACCAGTCAGATGATGAAGATACTTGGTGGGTGAGGCAGGGAATTAAATCCCGGGAGTCATTCAAGGTGGAGATGCCTCTTAAATCAACTAAACTTCCCTCAAGGGGTAGGCAAAAAACTGTGCGTAAAACACAAAGTCTAGCACAGCTGGCAGCTGCTAGGATTGAAAACAGCCAAGGGGCATCTACTAGTCATGCATGTGATAATAAAGAGAGCCGTACTCACCACAAATCTGTCAGTGAAGGTGAAGTTCCTAAAGATGTTGACTGGATGAAAACAACACATCTCAGCAATATTAGGAAGGCCATAAAGCGGCTTAGGTGGCTTGAGAGGAGATCCATATCGATTTGGTTGTTAAAAACAATCAGGCAACTTGTTGAAGAAAATGAAAAAGCTACTTCCAATGCGAGTAATTGTACTGGGATCTTTTCTGTATTGACTGATGATAGAAATGTTGTTCGATGGAGGATTGGTGAAGATGAGCTATTGTCCATCCTATGTATATTGGATGTAGCTTCTGACCTGCTTTCAGTAGTAAAGTTCCTGCTATGGTTGTTACGGAAGACTTTTGGCAGACCAAGCATTGCTGTTCATGTTGGGAGAAGTATTATGTTACCACAAAATAGAGAAAACCAAGTCTGCCAAGTTGGGGAGGCATTTCTTTTATCATCCCTGCAAAGGTATTGGATTTTATTTGTCATTGCCTAAAAATCTTGTGAATGATGCTTATCTTGATTTATGGAGAATACATTTGATCTTTTTCCTGCTTCTGTTCATAATGATTGTATGACCAAGGTCTGCTTACTTTTTTGCTTTCCTTCAGTTTTAGGCATCTATACCTGGCTGATGTGCTTTATTTAAACCCAGTGATTCTTATTCTGTTGGCAGCAGCTGTCATTATGAAATTCCTGCATTTCCATTTCGCTTCATTAACAGCATTACATTGCTTTCTTTTTTTCCCATTACAATTTTAGTGCTGTCTTGTACTTTGTTCTCACTTTTCATACTATATGTTAGGAGGCATTTGGTATCACTTTTATTGTCCTGATTTGCAAAAAATAGAAAAAGAAAAATTTATTTCTTAATTTTTAAAAGTATAAACATGTTTGATATAGTCAATTATTTTTAAAATCATAAACAAGATATTAGTGGGCCAAGGCGGTGGCGGAGAGTGGAGGCTGTAGTAGTAGTGGTGACGATGACAATGGTGGTGGGGGCACCGACCATATGTGGTGGTAGCGATAGTGGTGATATGGTAGAGGCCGTGGTGGCGACGATAATGTGGTGGAGGTGGTGGGGGTTGCGGCAGTGGTGGTGGTGGAGGCGATGGCAGGGGCTGATGTTAGAAATGATGGTGGTGGCGGTGGCGGTGGTGGGGACAATGGGGCCGGCAGCAGCGGCGGTTAGGTACCCAACGCTTATATCACTTCTATTCTTGGTACATCATGAATTTGTTCTTATGTATCAGATACTAGTTTAATGTTGCATATTTGTATATAAGCTAACTCTGATGTGTTCATCACAACTGTTACAGTTTTTTGTTGAATTGTGATTATCTTAGGATTTTGTCTCTTTGCTGTAATATAACATAGAGCAGTATGAAGTGTTAGCGGCATGTTCAGCATAACTGCCGAGGAACTTAGCACTTAGTCCTTTGTTTAACTGCCATTTTATGTTTAGCGCACACAAGGCATTTTACCTTTCTTCCCTGTAAACAGTCAGGCTTGTGTTTTGTATAGAGTTACGCTTATGTTTAGTACATAAAAAATTTTAGGGTAAAACCCTAAAATACAAATGCAAAAAGACTTTGAGAAATCCCTGAAATAAAAACTGTAGCAACTAGCAAACCTTTTGACTTCTTTCATCCTGGGAGAAAAAGGTAAGGTGTGTCATGCATTTCTTGGGCCAGTAATTGAACAGCCCAACCCTTGAAACTGTATTTAGACAGCATCTTAAAAAAATGTTTGGATGACCATGGAGATTCATTTTTCTCAAAAACATTTGGTGGAAATTATTTTTTTTTGCAGCTTGGGACATATAGTTGGAATCCATATCATAACCAGTGTCACCACTTTGGAATTATAGGAATTGGTTTGTGGAGAGAATCTAGGGGATGATGACATGGTTTGCTGTGATGCTGATTGATATTGATGGCGATTTTGAGATGGTATCACCCTTTCCACTTGGGCAAGGGGTCGGGTTCAGTTCTGGCTGGAGTCATCCCTCTAGCGGTCAGGTGGATATAGGGTAGAAGGTGGGGATTAGCTTTAGAAAAAAAGAGATAGTGATAAGAAGAATTCCCTCTGATAATTGTAGAGAAGAAAAGATGGGTATATGGCTTAAGATGTCTTGTGAGAATGATCACTGCAAGAATTTTGTTGTGATATTCTTGACACCTTTAATTTCCGAATCTGTGACTTTGTCTTCTCCTAGGTTCCATCTTTTCTTTGGTGTGTTTATGCGAGACACTGTTGCTATGCATGCATACCATGTTCTTATGAAATATTGCGCTGCCAGCACTATTTATTAGCATGTCCTTTCTCTCCTTCATATATGCATGCACCATTTATTATCAAATCCACGAGATGTCCATAATTTCTTGAACCATCAGTCTGCATTTTCATCATGTTCCGATTGCTATAAGATTTCCTATTTTGATGTGGATCTCTCCCCCCCCCCCCCCCCCCCCCCCCCCCTCCTCTCTGTTGGGTGGGCGGAAGGGGGGGACCTTTAAGATGAATAAAGTTTTTTCTCATGATAATCAGATAGTGTGATTTTCAAGACTGTTACTTGACAATGGGTTTGCATGCTAAGAGTATTCTATCATTATTTCAGAACATAAATTCCAATGTCAAATATGTTGAGCTTGAACTTTACAATATATATTGCTGTTTAGTTTTCCTAGATCTAATATTTAGCTTGGTTCAGGTATGAAAATATACTTCTAGTGACAGGTCTTTTACCTGAAGTGCTAACTACTTTAATGCAACGAACTGTTGCCTTGGTGACGTCCAATGGAAGGTCTTTTAGAGCAGCATCTTTTGCTTATGCTCGAAATTTACTGAAGAAATATAAAGATGTGGCTAGCGTGACAAAATGGGAAAAAACTTTTAGAGCTACATGTGATCAGAGGCTTTTTGCAGAACTTGATGCTGGCCGATCACTTGATGGTGATCTATTGTTTTCTTCTGGAGTCCCTGCAGGTGTTGAAGACATGGATGGGCACCTCCGTCAAAAGATAACTGGGAGATTGCCAAGGACTAGCCCCAACCTGAAGGAGATGGTGCAACGACATGTTGATGAAGTTGTGCACTGTTTTTATGGAAAAGAAAGAAAACCTTTTCCAGTCAGTAATCCTAAAGGTCCAACATTAGAAAATTGGGAAGACAGTAACAAAATAGCGCAAGATATTGTTTTAGGTTTATTAGACTGTATTAGGCAAAATGGCGAGGCAACTCTAGAAGGAGATTCCTCTATAGTGGCTTCTGCTGTTTCTGCGATTGTTGGTAATGTGGGGCCTGTTATATCAAAACTGCCAGATTTTACAAGTGGTAGTTACCAAAGTTTTTCATCTACAACACATTCATTGAATTGCGTACGACAAATCTTGCACATTCACATAACCTCCCTCTGCTTGCTTAAAGAAGCTCTTGGAGAACGTCTGAGCTGCATATTTGATATATCTTTGGCTGCTGAAGCTTCTTCAGCTATTTCTGGAGTTTTTGCTCCTGGGAAGACTCATCGAAGTCAGTTTCAAACATCTCCTGAAACTCATGATATATATTCAAGTCATTCAAATGAAAACATGAAGAACTCTGCAAAACTATTTGTAAGGGCTGCAAAAGCTGCAGCTGCCGTGTCTGCACTTGTTGTGGGGGCCATTGTTCATGGTGCTACTAGCCTGGAGAGGATGGTAACTGCCTTCAAATTAAAAGAGGGCTTGGATGTTCTGCAGTTTATTAAGAGTGCAAGATCCAGTTCAAATGGGATGTCCTGTTCCATTGGCAGTTTAAAGCTGGATCATTGCATTGAAGTATATGTACATTGGTTTCGGCTCCTTGTTGGGAACTGCCGAACTGTTTCTGATGGACTAGTTGCAGAAATCCTCGGTGAATCATATATATTAGCTCTTTCAAGGATGCAGCGCATGCTTCCACTTAATTTGGTTTTACCTCCTGCTTACTCGATCTTTGCAATGGTCATTTGGAGGCCATATATTCTCAACATCAATATTGCGACTCGTGAAGACATCCAACTATACCATTATTTATCAGTGGCAATTAGTGATGCTATAAGGCATCAGCCATTTCGAGATCTATGTTTTCGAAATACTCATGTACTTTATGATCTTGTAGCTACTGATGTTGGCGATTCTGAATTTGCTGCAATGCTTGAACTGCATAATCCGGATAAACATTTGAAAACAATGACATTTGTTCCTCTTCGGGCAAGGCTGTTTCTAAATGCTCTCATTGATTGCAAAATGCCAGCATTTACAATTATACAGGGAGATGGGTCGTGGATTTCGGGGCCTAATGAACAAAGAGCCTTTACTGAAAATGAGGCAAAGCTTCAGGATCAGCTTGTGCATGTTTTAGATAATTTGCAGGCTGCAAAGTTTCATTGGCAATGGGTTGAATTGAGGCTTCTTTTGAATGAGCAAGCTCTTAATGAAAAAATTGAGACTCAGAACTTGTCCTTGGTAGAGGCAATTCGATCCCTATCTCCTAATTCTGGAAATAGCATACTTTCTGAAAATGAAAAGAAATTTACTGAAATTATTCTTACAAGGACGCTAGTTAGGCCTGATGCAGCACCTCTTTACTCAGAACTTGTCCATCTGCTTGGAAAATTGCAACAGGAGTCACTTGTGGTGGACATAAAATGGCTTTTAGGTGGTCAAGATGTCCTTCTGGGACGGAAATCCATCAGGCAGCAACTTATACATGTTGCTCAGCGAAATGGTCTTTCAACAAAACCCCAGTTCTGGAAACCATGGGGTTGGTCATGTTCCATAACTGATGATGTAGCTAACAGAGGTGATAAGAGAAAGTTGGAAGCCATTTCTATTGAAGAAGGGGAACTTGTGGATGAATGCGTTGATGTTAAAAGATCTGGCAAAATGAACTTTCACAGTATTGATGCTGAAGGCTTCAGTTCTACCCAGCAGTATATAACTGAGAAAGCTCTTGCAGAATTAACACTTCCATGTATAGACAGGAGTTCCAGTGATATACGGAATTTATTTGCAGCTGAGTTGATAAAGCAGATGGGTTCTATTGATCAACAAATTAATGCAATAACTCGTGGTGGTAATAAGCAGGCTAGTGCGCTGTCTTCTGGAACTGAAGGTTCATCAAGCAAAGGTAGCACCTGCAAAGGTATGCGTGGTGGAAGCCCTGTATTGGGCAGGCGATCAACTGGAGTTAGTGATTCTACGCCATTGTGTTCCACAGCATTGAAAGCATCCTTGTGGTTGCGCTTGCAATTTCTTTTGAGATTGCTTCCCATCATTTACAGTGATAGGTAACTTTAAATCTAAAAGTTATTCTTGATTATTTCCTTTTATTATTTTTATTCAGCAGCAGCAAGAAGTATGATTGGTTTAATTGTCAATAGTCTTAATTCTTGAAAGGTTGCAGCCACATCTTTTTTTTTTCTTTTTTCGGAGGGGGGGGGGGGGGTTGTGAACAAGAACTAACTTCTTGTTGATAACTTTTCCACCCATAAATTATTGTAGCACTGATTCTTATAAGATATTAGTTTCCTTTTTTTTTCTTGCTTGCCATGTTATTGTAACATTAGTAGACTGTAATTTGTTTTTATAACCACAGTTTTTCATTGTCTCTCAAGATATCAAAATAATTATTTCCTTCTTAGGACAAGCTCATGGTCTGATATTTGGTAAACTTTTCTAGAATTCTAGTGTCAGCATCAAAGTTTTGAAGAAGTTAGTTCTTGTCGTGGTTAATGAAACTGCCTTACATCTAGAAGGGCACTTGACCTTGGGTGATATCCCATGGTTTTCATTGGACAAGAAATTTCAATCCACCTCCTTTCTGTAACTCTCTAATTTTCTCACTTTTTGTTGTGAACTTGGTGTTTTACATCATTGACTTCAGGTGGGGTGTTGTTAACTGAAGGTTCACAAAACCGCCTATGTTTCTATATGTTCTTTCATTATCATTTTGCAAAATTCTTTACAGTTTTGTAGTTTTCCTCCTAGGTGAATCTTGTAGGTTATGTTTGGATGCATGGAAATCTGCTTGAAAGAACTCATGTTTCTCGGAAAATCTAGTTTCCCATGTGTTAGTTTCAGTAACAAATTTGGAAAATTTTTAACTGCTTTATAGAAAACTTTACCGTTTTCATGGAAAAGCCTTAGATTTCCTTGCAATCCAAGATACCCTTAAGGGTTGAGAAAATGGAAAGCTGAGGCATCTTATCCATTGAAGGACAACGATTTTGTTTCTGCGGTGATCAGAAAGGCCCATTGGATTTGATTTCTTGTTTGCGGAATCTAGAATTTCTTCATTTGAGCTCCCACCCTGCCCTACCTCATTATACTTCTAGTCTGGACAATTGCAAGGTTTTGACATGAAAACATAGGAGTTTTTTTGGTGCATATATTTGTATCAAAAAATACTTTATGTAGATATTTACATAATGTATCTTTCTATTTTACTCTTAAGGATTTTTACTATTTATTACTCTGTTAGGTGGAAGGGAAGGGGCAAGCCGGCAAGTAGAATAGTTTCCTATAATAGAGCATGGTGAACTACCTGTAATGGCTAATATGTCATTGAGGGAGGCAACCGGCTTTATCACAGTAATAATATTTTAAGTTCGCATTAGAGAAGGATCAGCAAGCCAATATGTAGGGTCAAGATCTTAATCAATTGCTTATGCTAACTCTCTGATTTTTAGAAGATGTAGTTAGTTGATGCTGATGTTTTCTTAATTTGTAATGATTACATTAGCCATCTAAAATCTAGTCATGACAAGGTCTGCAATCTTGGCACAAGGTACCGTATCGGTACCTTTTTGGTACGGTACGGTACATCTCTGTGCTGAAATAGTTTTCTAACCATTTTTCTCAATTATCATCTTGGTACGCCTCGGTACGGACCGGTATGCACTTCGGTATGCTTCAGTACGGACCGATACATACCTTAGTATAGGTACGAGGCTTGTACCGACTTGAAGCATGGATCATGATGTGAAGCATGGATTTCTCCCAACTAGCAACCTTTCCTGCTGATTTAGTGAGAGAAGTAGTTGTCGTTTTTTGAAGTGGATAAATCTCAGACATAATGGTACCAACTTCAAGTTCCATATTTTGCTCTCCCCAACCTATCATCATCAGTAATAGAAAACAACTGTTATGGACAAGAAGGTAGTTTTGGATAAGTAACAACTAGATCTTCTCCTGGTGTACCTGGTGGAACTGTTTTAGACAAAAAATCTGCTGCACGATTCCCTCCTCTCCATACATGACTGACCTGATAATTATCTGAAGAGGTTACATACTTATTTGGCAAGGAGGTGGCAAATATCCCAAGATAGTTTCCATTTCTTGTTTATCCATCCACAGCTATTCTTGAATCCTATTCAATCCATAGTCTGATGCGATTTCCTCTCAGTTGTACGGTCTATGTGTCACTCCTTGATAAGACTTAATTTAATGTATGATATATGTGATGGAATGAAGGCCTACCTTAGTACAATAATAAACAATCACTAGCTGCCTCCCTACCAAACCACCATAACCAGCATTTGGATGATTTATCGAGCCATCAGACTTTTAACTTCAGCCACACCCATTAGCTGGTGGGAACCCCATGAACATAAACATTCTGGTATTCCTTCTTACGCAACTTGCCATTCCAATTCTCTGAGTTGGCTATTTTTTAAACCAGTAGCCTCAACTTTCAGAGTGCAGTTTAAAATGACATTAAAGGTTGTGGCATTTTTTTGCTTCAGCAGATCCACTTATGTGCTTACTGCCTTGAAAAATGTCTCTATTCTTTTCTTTCCCAAGGTACCATACTGTAGCTGACATGGTTACTCTTGATGATACATATGTTTGATCCTTCATTTGAAAGATCCTCTAACTATCATCAAGTTCATCCAACAATTTGGATGAACACAACATGATGCTTCTAGTTTGTATTCCAAAAGATTTTGTCTGGATCGAACCAACAGCCTGTCTATAACAACTTTATACAAGCAGCAACTGGATTTAGAAATGTGATTGGGAAACCATACTTCTGTCCACCAACCTGCAGATATTTGGGGCAAATAAATTTCCAAGCACTTTTAAAGAGGACCATTGGAGTTTAAGACCAATCCAGCAATAATCACAGTTCTTGTTAGGGAACTAAATGTTTTTGATCGCCTTGCAAACTGCAGCTGTGCCAGATGTCAGTTGAGGTGGCAATTGCCAATGCTCATTGTCCATAAAGTGCCCAGCAGTTTCAAAGCAGCTTCCGAGTTGTACTAAGCCCGACCAAGCAATCCTATCAATAACCCTTCCTCCTGGTAGCAAAGGATCAAAGAAGCAGCTTGCAGACTGTCGATTACCAACCAACTTGCTAATGGCACCATTCACCATTGATCACGAAAAAAGCACTGTCTACATCCAAATTATTTTGTGGCTAACACTAGACGTTTTCACTGGATGGATACTTGATGTACAATCCAACCCACATTATTGTATGGCCTGTGGCTTTGCCTTCAGCTTTTGCACTTGACTCCTTTTCAACCAACACCTTGTCTAGCTCTATAATATATGGCATCAAAGATGAGTAGTGAGTAGTCTTACTGATAGGACCTGAGTAGTTTGGCTACCAAAGGATCTTTTTAGGAATGCCCTACAGTTCCAAAGTCAAATTTTGACCAAGTATTTGTGTTATGACTACATGATTTGGTTAGGATGTGGCACATCCCACTAATGTAGTTGCATCTATCAGTTTCAGAAACTCATTTGTGTATTCATCAGATTCTTACTAACTTAACACTAAAAGTTCATCTTATCACCAGTCTGTGGAATCACTAGTGCAACTGCAGGTTGCTAGGAATAAGGATATAGGCTTGCTATAATTTAGAGGATAAAGATGTTTTGTGATTGTTGAGCCATATTTTTTTGCCAATCCATATCTTATGTGTGGAGAAAATATGTAGAAGTTGATTGTCGTTCTATTCTAGATGCTATTATGAGCAAGAGTATTGTGACTACATGTACGAAGTTAGTTAATCAGTTTGATGGTTTCTTCACCAGAGGCTAATGTTCCAGTCTGAGTTGACTATTTTATATTTAGTCTGGGACTGTTGTGTATGTGCTTTGAGTTATATGAATTATTCATGTATCGGGATGTTGGTTATGGTTGAATGTGTTTTGGTCCAATTCTAGGACAAGTTTTTGCTTGCAGAACACTATTTAGCTGGCTATCCTTGAGGCAGGGGGTGTGAGTTTGCTTTTTGCTGCCTCCTGTTTGACTACGGGAATGTTGTTACAGTAAAAGGATTCTGGTGTATGGCAGACTAACCTATAGTGCCAACTCTGTAAACCACCCCCCACCCCCAACTTTCTGAAGACACGCACATGCAGACACATGTTCGTACATGCACATCCTTTTTTAGATACAATTTCCATGAATTTACCATATGAAAACAAATGTATGTATCTGTACTAGTATGACTAATGAGGGATAAGCTTTGGTGAGAGACCAATTTTACTGGAAACACATTCCCTGATGTTCTAAAGTCACTTCCGTTTTGGAAATCTGGTAAGAACTGGGTGGTTACCACCAGTAATGAACTAACATTAAACCTATACATGTTTGATTACCTCAGGAGCAAAAGGTAAGGTTTTGTTTTCACTTGTTTAACAGATGAATTTGGAAGAATCGAAGATTAGATCCACAGATTGTGAAAATCACATATTCACATGTTTTTGCACTGATAACTAGTATTGACAGGAGTCAGAATTATGGTAGGTCATAGCATAGTGCCAGAACCTGGTTGTTCTCATTTACTTAGAATATTATTTGCTGAACATTTGAAGTCAAATGATCTCTATTATGTGCATCCTGTTATACAAAGGCAATTTCTGGGAGTCTTACTAGCATGAAGTTTTCATCACTATCTCAGTAACTTTTCTAAATGTTTTCCGTCTTATAAACTTGTCATCATAAGTGTTTGTTTCTCTTTCCAGTCATCATTTGCTTAAAACATAATGCTTGAGTGATCTTCTTGCTCGGTGACTTGCTTTACAGAAGCAGCGATTTGCTTTGTCATAACCTAATGGGGGAAAGGGAAGAGGGAGTTGAAGGGATTGCTATTGGTAATGAGGCTAGACCTATGTCAAGTTGCAAGTGGTTAAAAAATTACCATTCTTGATAGGATGATTTATAAAGAGAACCTTTGCAAATCTAATTGTTTGCCTTTTATGTGTGTGGGAGGCTTGCACAGTAGAAAGTAATAGATTGATTCTGTACTTTTGTTTTCTATTATTTTATTAGTTTTAACTTTAAAATATGTTTACCTCTCTCGTTTGGGTGAATAGTAAGCTTCTTAGAGCTCAGTTCTTGTCCTGAATTCCTATCATTGCTTTACAGGGAACCATCTGCACGGAACATGAGGCAAATGCTTGCATCTATCATACTTCGATTACTTGGAACAAGAGTTGTGCATGAGGATGCAGACCTATCCCTTTCTGCCATGCATGTAGGTTCTTTACAAAGGGATGAAGAGTCACTTGTGGAAGCTTCTGTTGCTGCCTCATTGGAGTATTCTGGTGATAGCCTATTTGAAAGGCTTTTGTGTGTCCTGCACGGTTTGCTCAGCAACTGCAAGCCAAGTTGGCTGAAGCCCAAGCCTACCTCCAAGTCATCTGTTAAATCTCCTCGGGATTTTTCTGCATTTGATCGTGAGGCAGCAGAGAGCTTGCAGGTCAGTTCCAATTGCATAAGTTGGTCTCTTTTCTTGCTTGTTTCTTTGCTAAAAAATAAACTTCAAGATGGGGGAAAATTAAATTATTTGAAGCCAAAACTGTAGAAATTCCCTGGTTTCATGGTTTAATGCTTTTAGAACAGCAACTGCAAACTCCTAGTGGTTCTTTTAGAGAAAGAGGTTTTTGTCATCATCCAGATATTTTGTCTATAAACCTCGAATAGCTAATGTGGCAGATCACAATTTCCGTTGCTTGGACTTAAAAGTTGGAATCTATATAATACCTGCTGCTATGACTGGGCCTGCCAATTATTAATTCAAGGATGACTAACCTTCTGTTCCTGGTTTTCATTTTCTTAGTTCTTATGGTTGATATCCATCTACAAGATCACCTTGACATAAACCAGTATCCTGCTTTACTAATAAATATTATTTTTTTGGGACACCTTGGGCTACTATGGAAATGTCGTAGTTCTTTTCTACTTGGTTTATTTTCTAGCAGTTTTTCAAGTCACTGTCCATTTTACTTGCAGTACCATCCTTTTGCCACATTGGTGGTCCGATATTTGTTCTGCCAAATGGCCAGCCATTTTTGAAAATGATGATTTTGTTTATTTATTTGTTCCTTGCGTGATGTTTATTGTTTTCTTTTTCATTTTTGCTTGTAGGCTGACTTGGACCGCATGGAATTGCCAGCAGCAGTTCGGCGGCGTATCCAAGCTGCAATGCCAATTCTCCCTCCGTTACTTCCTTTTTCCAGCCCATTGTCTTCAGTGGCGCATGCGTCACTTCAGCCCAATTCATCCACTCCAGGCACCCACCAAAGAACGCATCCTACTGCCCGGACTTCTACTAACGTATCTGGTAGAAACAAGACAGTGCCATCCCAGGATCTGGACATGGAAATAGACCCATGGACGCTTCTGGAAGATGGTACAGGCTCTGCCTCTACCTCAGGTGGTAACAGCAGCATGGTTGGTGTTGGCGGGGATCATTCCAATCTCAAGGCTTGCAGCTGGCTCAAGGGGGCTGTGAGAGTGAGAAGATCGGACCTTACATATATTGGAGCCTTGGACGAAGATAGCTGACCCTTTTTCTTGTACAATTATTTGGCGATGGAAGTCTGGCTGCAATCTTACAGGCTCATGTGGTTGGCTTTCAGATCAATGACAAATGGGCTCTGTTCTCTCTTGCCGGCATAGGCAGAAGATGTAATCTTTGGGAGAATGTTGGAGGGGGTTTTGTATTGAAAACCACCGGCCATGCCCTGTGGGCAATTGGCTTGTCCGACCAGGTAAACTAAAAACTTCAAAGGCCCCCATTTTGCTGCCACGCCCGCACTGAGGCTGTTGTATATATAAGCAATATTTATTTATTCTTCAATCGATCATAGTATAATGCCGTTGACCAATGACCTGTAGCTCTTTATATCCCAAACTCAAATCTTTTTTATCACACTGTACTTCCAAAGAAAAGGTGGCCTGTGCCTTTGTGGGAAGGATATATTGCATTATCATTAAAGGAAGTGGAAAATTATTGATGAATCATGGATTGATATAAATGTGGTGTGCAGAATGTGTTGCCATATTTATCCTTAATGCAGATGTTTTGTGCCTTAGTGGCCTGTTCAACTGTATAATTTTTCTCAGTTCTTGTGAGTCGCGAAGGAAGCAACAATGTCTCAAATTTATAGCCTTGTTTTTGTTTGCTTCTTGGTTTCTTGTGATTTATGATTCCAAATGATCTTTTTATTAGTGAATTGCACTTCTCTATGAGCTATAAGCCTTGCAACAATCTTTGAGCACTCCTGAGAAACAGGATGTAAAACCTTCTGCTTGATTCTCTGAACTCTATGCAGCCATCCTGTTCTTCGAGTGGATGCCTGCTTGATTCTTCGACCTAATGCTTGTTGAAGTCTTTAAGTGGGGAATTGGTATTTGGCTGACAATTAAACAAAGTAAGGAGTCATGCATGGATTGGCATCAGTTGCAAAAAGAATAAAAAAAATAAAATCCAGTAGATGATTGTGTAATTCTCCGATCATCATACCTAATATTTAGAACTTTTTATGTTCAGTTTAGGATCCCTTCAACAAGAAACAAGAGAAGTTGCAGCGACAAGAATTTAGAAGTACACATACTTATCTAACTAATATAAGTTACATGGGCAAAGTAATTATATTAAAGATTCACAGTCATCCAGGTTTTCCTTTACATGCATCATTTGTGCCAAAGCCTAGCAAGAAAATGAGCTCAATTCATTGTTACGGTCAATATGATTTTTTTTTTTTTTTTGTAAAATCCCATTATCTAGGGGAAATTACTTTGCTTTGGATGTCCCACATACACAGGATGAGGGTGGATTTAGGATTTATGCGATTACCAAAGGTAAAGCGGTGTTGAATTTTACCTTCACAAAGCAGTGGGCGTTTATCGCTTCTTGTCTTAGTATCTGATCTGCCAAATTGCTTGTCGCCATAAAAAGTCTTAACAATGAATTCAACTGGGAAAACTACGGGGAACGGTGGACCGCGACTGCGGAGGACCGGGGGACCGCGATATCGCGGTCTATGGGGGACCGCGACATCGCGGTCTACGGGGACTGGTGGACGGCGACATCGCGGTCTATGGGGGACCGCGACATCGCGGTCTACGGGGACTGGCGGACGGCGACATCGCGGTCTACGGGGACTGGTGGACGGCGACATCGCGGTCTACGGGGACTGGTGGACGGCGACATCGCGGTCTACGAGGGAACGGCGGACTGGAGCACCGATGTCGAGGTCCAAGAGGAGTTCATGGTGGGATTCTGGTAGCAAGAAGAGGATGAGAACGGGGAGGAGTAGGACCATGGCAAAGGAGGAGGGGAAGGGAAAGAAGAAGGGGAAAGGGAAGAGGAGAGGGACTTTGGGATGGTGGTACTTGAGGAGGCCATATAAGAAGAGGGGGAGGTGGAAACACAGAGAAAAAAAGTCTTCTCCCTTAGAGGGTCCGATGAGCTATTAAATATATCTATAGCTGTAGCCATGCCTTGCCTTCGAAGCAAAACCAAAGCTTTAACTAAAGAAGAACAAGGAGAGTAGGGAAAACCCTTCTGGTTCGTGAACAAAACCAAAGAACAGGCAAAAGGGAAAGAGGGAGTTTGTGCTAAAAAGATGGCCTCTTTTGATCCAACTAAGATAAAAAAGAAACAGAAAAAGAGAACAGAAAACCAATCTCAGGGTATTAGAAAAACAAACTCTCTTGGTCTTGGCAAATCTAAGAAAAGGAAAGCTAAAGAACTAAAAAAAAAAACTGAGATCACAAGCCCAGGGGTAAAGGGGGGGTCTGGATCTCTGTTCTGAAACCTCTGTTTCTCTAGACAAAAAACAGAACACCTTTTCTGGGCCTCAGAAATCAAAGAAAAAGCTCAAAAATCGGTCTTTTTTTCTTCAAAAGAAGGCAGAAGATCACAGAAAGGGATCCTGAGAAGGATTTTACAAGGAAGAAGAAAAGGAAGAAGAAAAAACTGGACCAAAATATCTCTTTTTAAGTTCTGAATGGGGTCTCTTGGCCTCACCGAAAGGCCGGGTTTTTGCTTTCACGTGGAGGTAAGCAGCTTCCTCTCCGACGAGAACGGGTCTTGGGGAGGTTGATATGAGCCCGCACCTATGCCAAGTCCACCAATTGTAGCCTGCCACGTACCCTGCTTGCCTGCGGGCGCTGTCCAGAACAATACCGGCGGGTGTCGGCTCTGGACACGCGTGACGGTTGGTTTTTATTACCCTTGGGAATTACTGCCTTGGATTTTAACGAGGTTTTTGTTGCTTCGGCAGTCACCGGAACCAGGAGCCGTGCGGCGGCGGTCTCTCTCGGAACACCGGACAAGCTAGGAAGGAGAAACTCCGTGGCAGGTTTTGGTTGGCAGTCACTTTTAAAGAGATTTTTTTGGGGGGGAGGACTATTAGAGTAAGTGGATTTTTTGCCGCAGGTATGGTGGTTGTGCAAATGCCACACAGAAACTTTCTTCCTCATCTTCCTCGAATGCAGAAGACAGTGCGAATCTGACAATTGATGCAAATTACACTGTTCTCTAGGTTAGCAAAATGATTTAGTTTCCATGGTTAGTTTGTTCTATGGCAACATCTGTTAGAATGACATTGTGAGAATTCTGTCTACAACTCTGATATTGAGTTGTTGTAGGGTGCAATGAGCTGATCACCGCCGTTTCACAGATCCATCTATGAAAAGAACATCATCAATCCATGCAACAATATTGAATGCCAAACTTTCCAGCACCCTCGAGTAGCTCTCTAGGATTGCTTGTCCAACATCCTGTAACAGAAAAAGGCTACCATCATCTACATGTGAACAGCTTCCATCAAGTCGCATGCAGATGTGATGAAATTGGGATGATGCTAATGACAACATGGGAATTATGATGCAGCAAAATGGCCAGCAGAATGGCAGCCTCTTATCGATACTTGCTCAACATTTTCCTCCATTTCTAGTATATTTAAGCAGAACAGCAGATTAAATTTCATGTCCCATGTTTGCATCCTTACCTTATTGCACTGTATTTTGCTTGTATCTAGAGTGGTTTGTGACAATTCAGGGTACCTGTGCTTCAGACAAAGCAAGAGAGACTCAGCTCTACTCGCAAGCATGTGGTTTTTGTCTCCATCAGCCATCAAGTCCTTGACCATATCCCATGAAGATTTTGAATTGTTCATGCTTGCTTTGCGCCGCCATACATACATCGCAGCTTCGACGCAGTCTGCAATATCAAGTGCTTCATGCTCGGAAGTTATATCAAGACAATCAAGAAGATAATCAGGGCAGAACTTGTCTGGAGTTGATACGCGGCGATAGATAGAATCTCCTACACTCGATCGCCCACTCTGAAGAACAAAAGGCAATTTTCAGCTATAAGAATTTTAATTACAGCCCTTTCACTTCTTTACAATCAGATAAGAATAGCAGTAGAATAGACATAAGTCTTGAAGGGTGAGATTAGATCATTTTGCTACAAAGGGTGTCTGGGCATTGGATTCTGTGAGATAAAGGCTAGGTGATCCATTAAGCATATGATGTTTGTGGCAACTTTTGAATTATATACCTTTGGAAGTGCTGCAAGGTACGATTCTGGGACTTCCATTTCAGCAAGAATGGCACTGTTGATTGCCATGGCTGCTTTGTGAATCTGATTTGCACATTCACGTTTGTGCTGCAGCTCCTTCCGTGATCTCTCGGGGAGGCCGGATGCAGGAACACATGGAACAGGCAGCCACCATTTTTCGTCATCCCGATGAATCACCTGCCTGAATGACCTTGAGGTACAGGCAATCGATGATTGCTTCCCTTCGTCGACATACCAGAATTCTGTGTTCTGGAAGCTGTCCAATATTTCCTGCAGTAAATTTTGGTACCCAATGAGCTAAGTCCACAAATATTTTATAATTTTTTTAAAAAAATATGTAACTGTATTGAATCTTTTTGATACATGAAGTCCGTGCCAATAATACATATCATAACAAAGTGCTGATCATTAAAATCTTACAAGCAGCATAGAGTCCAGTTTTCCAAGTGCAGGAAGGTTGACGTAAATATCTGATCTTGGTCTGCTTGCCATCACCTGAAAAATAAAGTTGCATTAAAGATGAGAAAAAGAGAGCCAATGGAAGTAAGGAGAGTTTTTTTTTTTTTTGTTTATTGAGATTGATCATCACCTCAAGGGCAGTACCATCTGGCAAGTTTTGGAAAGAAGGGTAGAGTTCAACTATGTAATCGCAGACAGACAGAAGGCAATCCATCTCTCTCCTCCACATGGACTTCTTCTCAGGTGGCAGAGGCTCCAACTTATAACAGTGGCCAAAGACAGTAGCTGTGGAAACAGAGATGGAAAGAATAAAGGAGATGAGATGTGGATGGACATGGAGCTAAATCAACATCTCTATGAATCATAGCTGCTGTTACACAAACCGTTGTATTTATGAAGCTACATTATGATTCTGATATGAAGAATTAATTATGATGTAGAAAATGATAGAAAAAGAGATTCCATCACTTGTGTTCCAGATTTTTACCATAGAGGTTTGTAATGGCATTTGAGATTGCAACAGCTGAGCAAACACCCTTCCCACTTCCCGACATGTCTTCGCCGAGCAAAAGCTTCGAGAATTTCTCCTTCATCATTTCCAGCTCTGGTAGTCTAACAAACATCAGAAGAAGCTACAAAAACCTGAGCAGGTTATGTTTTAATTCCATAAGAGACAGTGAACTGACCTGAGTTTGCCATATCACCATTGCGCGGTTTCTCATCCACCAAATCGACATGCTGTTCCATTCTGAGTTTGGTAAGAATAGGCGAAGCTCGTCCCACTAGCTTAGAATCTGGCCATGTCATTGGTAGGGGAAGGGGCTCATCCGAAATGCTGGGCTCAGAATAGGTTGAGACTTCAGAGATTGTGCGGCTATAGTCGAGTGAATCGCCACCAGGAGTGGAACATCCAATGTCTGTATTTGATCTTTCCGAATTCTCATCACACACTAAGGAGCTGTCCATCTCAAGTATAAAAACTCCAGTTGGTCCACTTAAACCTGCAGTCAACAAGTTAGGTAATGGAGTTGAAACCTTTTTTCATGGAGGAATTACAAGGAACTGGTAACTTCCTGGTTTACAGTGCAATGCATCTGCTTTTTTTTTTTGAGAGAGAATCTATTTTATATGACACTGAAAATTTGATGTCAATGAGGAATTTATCATTGCAAAAAATTCTAAAGAATAATAATATGTATTATTTGAAGCAGATTAATGCATGGTTGTTTTCTTAAATGCAACTTTTCTAACTGCCTAATGGTGAAAATAGTTCAAAGATAGTTCTTCTCAGTAAAAGAAATAGTCGCAGATATTGATAGTATACGAACTTCCTGAGAATCTAATGCAGAGAAATGGTGGAAGAACTTACTCCTGATGGTATAAAAGAGCAGAGCAGTTTAATTAAGGCAACCCTTCTGATCACAAACAGGAAATCGCCAAACAGAATGGTACGAAATATAAGATGGGAAGAAACAAACAAGGTGAAGATTTAACTCAAAAGCCTTTTCTAAGTTTCATCAACAACATTTCAGTTCTTTTGCTTTTATGTCGATTGCTTTTGCTTTCTCTATGTTTCTCTAAGAAAAGCTTAGTAGAGTTTTGTTGCTAAGTTCATAAGACAATGATTCACATGACCACCTAATCAGCTTTTCTTTTGTACTACCAAAGCACCGGGCACGAGATTCAAAAAAAAAAAAAAAAAAAAAAACCTACCGTTGCAGAGATAGTAACGGTCCCTCCTTACCTTTTTGTAGTTATTTGAATTCCAGAGTTCTAGGCACTGCCATCAGTTTGAATCCCTTCCCTTCCCTTCCCTCCCATTATTTTCTTCTTTGCAACCTTTCCTCCAAAAGATACCCTTCTCTTGCTTTCTACTGAATTATTATCCTGACACTTCGAAGCACCTGGCTGTGAAGGTGGAGGCGAAGGCTTTCAGGATCCCACCTATATAGTGTTGGAAGAAGTTGAGCTGTGGAATGGGGTGGTAGCATTGCCTTACAAGAGCCTAAAAGAGGACCCACTTCTTATATTGATGGAATTCTGTGACTGTAGAGCTCTTTATTCTCTTTTTCAGGCATTGGAAGAATGTGTCTGAGAAGCAGTGGAAGAGATGTCAAGTTCCATCTTAATGATTGAACGATTAGCTGGTTTTAGAATAATGACAAGAAGGAAAAAGCAAGGTTTTAATTGTGAAAAACTATATTTTATGAGATAATATATGTTTCATGTGTGAGAGGGATTTTAAATGTTAATTTTATTGGCGACGGAATTTTTTTAACCCTTCTCCAGGGTTTAGTGGGAGATTATTCAGAGGTGCACTCGCAGAAAAATAGTCAAGTGGATTGAGAAATGAACTTGAGAAGAATGGTATAATATAAAATGGCAAATGATTTGGTGCTATGCATTTAGCTACACGTTTTCACAACCACAATTGAAATGGCAATTTGTGCCTTCATTGGTTCCAATTGCGACACATGCCCTTTTGTACTTCAAATCTATAACAAAAAGTCGGCTCATCCTATTGATTTTTTTCATTGTGCTTTATGTTCCAATTCATGATTTCCTATTTAAGGCCGATTTTTACTTCCATCTTAGCTTTCTTTACCTCTTCTTCTCTAGTTCTTGGGATGAAAACTTAAAATTCCAAGTATGCATCATTTTGTTACTCTGTTTTTCTTTTGATCATAAAATACGCAATTGAACCACTGGAGCTTAGACTCAAACCATTTCCATTTTCTGAAATTCTGGTCGACCAAGTCTAAAACATCAGCAAGAAAAGTCTTTTCTTTTGTTTATTTGTAGTTCGCATTAGAGGTTCAATGCATTCACTCATGTGCAATACAAAATATTCCTTCTGTCCATAGACTACATGTAAACATGGTAGCCATAAAACTTTCAATAATCAAGGAGAGCTATGGAAGAGAATTAACAAATAACCCAATCCCTTCTTCTTCAGGCTGTCATTGTTCTGGATTTAGGGGGTTCGGATCATATTATTTGATTTTAGAGATATGAATGCCAGGAGTGATGGGCTCTACATGGTTTGCATGATCACTTGTAGTCTATTTTTATATGACAAGGGTTGATAGACATGCTGAGCACGTAAGCTCGATAAGGACACGAAGTGGCTACTAAACAATGGAAGAGCCAAAGGTTGCAATTCTAGAGCCCACCCTCTAGTTCGGGTGCGGGTCTGTTAGTATTTTAATAAGAGCGCAGCTTATGGATTAGCATTCATATTTGGATTTAATGCTATATCAGGAGTTACTCCACGTATTGTTTGATGTAAAACAGAGAGTAGATTTGTTTCTGTCCTTTGTTGAATCTTTTTCACGATTCGATAGATAATTTGATAAGCTAATGATTTTTTTTCATGTTTCATAATACGGTTTGGCCAACTAACTAATATGGCTACTGATTAGGTTGGGTTGGGTTAAAGCTGACCCATCTTGAACCTAATTGATCGGCCAAATCGATCTAGCATTGGCCCATTGGAAGTTAGATATTAGGGAATGTTCGGATACCGGTATAAATTATCCATTAAACTTGTCGGAGGGAAGAATCTTCAAATAAGATAAATTTGGAGAAATTATATCGTGTAGTGCACCGTATGCACCACACCAATGGCCTCGGCTCATTTCTGTGGACTCTATTCATCGCATGCTCATCTCTGTGATTGGCCCACAGGAACGAGCCGAGGCTGTTGGCGTGATGTGCAGCCATGTTGGTGCATATGCTGCAGAATATAGTTTTTTGTAAACTTGAGATGATATGAAATTGGGTATCCCGAGTTTTCTGGTTTACGGACTTCATGAAAGCCCTGATGAGAAGCTTCTTTCTTCTTGTTTCTTCTCGTTCTGACGCCTCACCTTCAGCCAAGAATCTGTCCAAGGGTTGGGCCTGACCCATTCTTTATATTGGCATCCAATTTGGAACTCCTGGTTGCAACAGCCACTCTTCTTTTTCCCCTGCATCTCACAACTGATCTTTGGCAGTGGCACGTATAATGGGGCAGGCCAAATGCACCAAGTTCTGGAACCAAATCTACCACACCGAGACCAACACCATGTTCCCCTATAATACTAAGCCTGGTTCCAAGATCATTCTCATGATACATCCATGGTGATGCTCTGATTGACTGATTGAGAATAATTTAAACCCTAGGAATCAAAGAGAATAAGTTAATCCCTTCCGAGTTTTAGCTTGTTTTAGTTAATAATGGATGAGAGCTGAATTGTATTCTCTGAGGATGCCTAACATTATATACTCTCATGGCAACAATTCATGCTGAACACCATCAGCTCATATTTCTCTCTTGGTACCATATCAATAAATACAAACAAATCCATGTACACTTACAAATATATACTAGCTAGGCATAAAGAATCAGGCTGGTAGTTAGGATTGTTGAAACATTCAAATGATGACAATTTTATGTACAAAAAGAAAAATTGCAGAAAAACGTATTTGCAGAAATGGCTATCTATAACTATGAAAATATGCCCAAGAAGAAGAGTTTCTAAAAAGAACCAAAATTTAGCATGACATACTCTGAGGTTATTGGCGAGATGGATCAGGCAAAGGAGATGACCATTGTAGCCTGCTGCATGCACTCATATCTGATGAATATTGCGAATGGCAGCATGTATGCTTTTACAATCAAAGGCCATAATCTTCATCCAGTTCTGAAAAAGTCTCCTGCCTCTCGCAACTCAACTAACCAAATGTACATGCTAGACAATAAAAAAATAGTAGGTAAAACCTAAAATTTCTATTTAATTTTTATTTTTGTTGGATTCTGCAAAAGTAAAGCAAAATGAAGTTTAGAGAGAGATACATACTTCCATTGGGAGTCTGATATTGTCTAGCGCATGTGGAGCACGTGCTGCCCAACCTACGGGCTAAGTTGATTTAGACAAAGCAGGTCAAGTGGGCCAGGCTTGGTTCAGGTATTAGGCCGGCCAAAGGGCTAGGCCTCGTGTTCTTCTTTTTAAAAGAGTTTCATCCACGAAATTCAACTTACTTGAGCATTTCAGGCTTTGGGGGCACACGGCCTTCATCTCATACTAGACTGAGGAACCAAGAGCTTATTGGCCTTAGGTGCAAAATACCCAAATGAATAAGAGAACCAAGTGCTGAAATTGCATAGTCACATCCAGATTGACCTAAGAATCAACAATTTTCTCTTTATGTTTATCAATAAAATCCTCTTTTACCGGGAAAAAAGCAAATTAAGTCTTCTATCATAACACCTTTCGAATCAAGTTATTATTTCTGATCAGTTTAAAATAACTAAAACACCACACTTCACTATTTTGATCCAGGTCCACCAAAATTTTCTATGTTCACTAAATAATTTCCAACCAAAATACTACTCTGCACTGAAAATTGAAAGACCCAAAAAATTCAAAATTCACCATGGAACCATAGAAAAGCTTTGGCTTTGCTTGTTCTAAATTTGTTTTAAACACATTCATCATGATTAACTCTCGAGTCAATTTTCATGTTTGAAACTATCGTATAAGCTTCGCCACCTTTTTACCACTCAATGACTTTAGACCAATTTGAATTAACCCTAGCTTTCTTGACAATTTCATTAGATGTTTCCAAATCATCTTTTCTTTTGGAAGATTAAATCCGAACTCCAACAAATTAGAAGACCTCAAGTTAACTCACCTCTGAGCATGATTAACTTGATTATATCTCTCAAAATTTTTCACCATGATCTCTGTGAACATAGAAGGAGAGGAGGGAGAGAGAGAGAGTTGTAGAGGGGGAGGAACAAGAGACGTAAAGAGAGAAGGATGTATTCTTTTTTATGTGTACATACAAACAGTGCCATAGCCCATCTTTTATAGTTGAATGTGGCTATGTACAGCTTATATACAGCTCATGTATACAATTTATGTACAACTCATATACATTTTATCAATACAGCTCATATACAGCTTTTATACGGCTAACATCCTCCCTCAAACTTAAGATGGTAGCGAAGATGCCAATTTGAGTTTGCTAACCAAATTATGATAACACCCCGATGGATGGGCCTTTGTAAAAATGTCAGTAAGCTAATTTGCAGAAGCAACATGTATCAACTGAAGAATGCTTTGCTTGATATGATGCTGAATGAATTGACAATCTATCTCAATATGCTTTGTTCATTTATGAAATACCTCATTATGAGCAATCTACATGGCCTACATATTATCACAATAAAGAGAGGAATTGTTGGTCAAAGAAACGCCCATGTTATGTAGTAGCCATTGAAGCTATAAAACTCAGAGGTAGTATCTGCTAGTGCACGATACTCAGCTTCTGTACTGAAGTAAGAGACAACTATCTACTTCTTGCTTTTTCAAGAGATAAGAGAAAATACCATGTGAACGTAGAAGGAGAGGAGGGAGAGAGAGAAAGAGTCGTAGAGGGAGAGGAACGAGAGACGTAGGGAGAGAAGGACATATTCTTTTCTATGTGTATATATAAACAGTACCATAGCCCACCTTTTATAGTTGAAGGTGGAGAGAAGAACATATTTTTTTCTATGTGTATATATAAACAGTACCATAGCCCACCTTTTATAGTTGAAGGTGGCTATGTACAGCTCATATATAGCTCATGTATACAGCTTATGTACAGCTCATATATATCTAATCAATACAGTTTATACACAACTTTTATACAGCTAACAATCTCTAGCATTTCTCGGTGACCCTCAAAAAGTTCTCTTTGTACGATAACTCATATAAGCATCTCAAAACTAATTTCTCTAAATATTAGATCTCACCTATGCAAAAGATCTTTGACTGACTCATGAACATAAACTTTGACCTTAAATTTAACACCCCAATAATATTCGATAAATATAAGAAAGATCTGGTAATCTAGTCTAAAGAGTATAATTTAAATTATTAAAAATTTCACCAAGATACGCAATATATGACTTTACAATCAACTCCATCAATAAAGAGATACACCTATTCACAATATCTTAGACATATTTTTCTTCTACATACCAGTTTCATACATGATGTATATATAGGTTCAAATCTCGAAGGACATCCCATTCTAATGCTATGGAACACTTTCTTAGATCACATGTTACTTCTTTTTCAATTTTGCAGCCCTAATTAATAGCAAAAATTAAAAGTGCTATCAGTCTACAACAATATCAAGTTTTAGGCTTTCAAAATTTCTTAGACAACAAATAGATACACAACACTCTAAAACTGACCTATATAACACATTCCTAGCTAACCCTCTTGCACTAACGTTTGATAGAATCTCAATAATCAGAACCTAAAACATAATTGCTTGTCCTTCTAAACTCATCCTGTCACGCCCCGGACCCGGATCCGTGACACGGCCGTGCTATTGCCGACTACCGCCCACAATAGCACGCAGCCTCATACCTGGGTAACAGGGTAGTCAAACCAACCAAATCTTTTGTTATGAAAGCATTCTTAATACAACATGCTGGTCAGTACCCAAATACAGAGCTTCTATATAGTTTATGTACACAAAAGTATACTTGCTTTACCCCAAAAGAAAGAAGCCCTGATACCAGATTAACGTGTCTCTGGCAGCTATCAGTGATAAGGATCTGAAAGAAAAAGTAAATGAACGGATATGAGCTACACGGCTCAGTAAGTAATCCTGCATAATCCTACCGGATCAACCAGTAGGCTAAACATGTAAATCAGGGTTTGAGAAGCTGACATGCATGTTTATCTAATAATCATCATGGCATAATATGTATGCAATTTAAACAAAGCAGTAGTGCAAATCACAAAATTTTCATAATATATATATATATGAAACCGTGCCCCCGGCATGCCGTGGTCCTTTTACTCTCGGATGCTACTGCGAAGTCAGACTCGGCCACTGGCGGGGCCAGCTCAGTTATTATTCAGCCACTGGCGAGGCAAGCTCAGTTACTATTCAGCCACTGGCGGGGCAGGCCCAATTCCAATTCAGCCACTGGCGGGGCAGGCTCAGTTACTATTCAGCCACTGGCGGGGCAGCTCAGTTACTATTCAGCCACTGGCGGGGCAGCTCAGTTACTATTCAGCCACTGGCGGCTCAGTCATTCTCAGTAGCATCTTTGAGCCCATTATAGTGCCTCTGGGCTATCTAAGACTTTATAAACTTACATGCATGATTATAATATCAGTATCATCATGTTGCATACATAGCCATAGTGATAAGAGCACAAAAGTGCGATCTACACGCTCTTAAATTAGTATTACTGCTAAGATATAACGATAAAATCACTAAGTTAATATTATATTTTTGTTTGGCACATGTTAGTATAAATTAAAGTTTAAATGCGCATTTGGTAGGGTTTAGAGGGATGCATCATGGCTCCAAACCGCGCGGGCCCAATCCTGCCATGATCTGATCGAGCGCATTTGCACCCAAACATCCGAGCCCGCGTGCGATCTCCCAGTGATCCTCGCGTTCCCTCCTTTCCGGATTAGCACCTGCACTCTTTCGGAATAGAGATTCCCACTCTCACTTCATCACAAAGAAAAGAACTTTTTAACTTCCAATCCCATGAAGAATAGCTGAAAATACTATTCATTCCTAAAATTACTATTCAGGCTGAAATCACTGTTCATATGAACAGTGTTCCGAGATAACACTATTCATATGAACAGTGTTCCGTGAAAACACTGTTCATATGAATAGTGTTACGTAAAAACACTGTTCATATGAACAGTGTTACGGGAATTTTTCTTAAGTTCACTGTTCTTCTTCCTCCCAGCTGCTTTCGGCCGTTCCATTCCAGTGTCCAAGTTCCATTCCTCTTCTCCCCGCGATGCATCAAGACCGACGTCCATGCAATTTTCCAGCATCCTCTGCATACCAGCCGCCTGTTCCACGTTCCCAGCTTCCTTCCAAATCAGTCGATCCATCAGCTCCCGATCCTGCCATTTCAGCCATCCGGATTCACATCATCTCCCACGTCCGCTCCTCCCAGTAGTCAGCATTCTTCACGCGCGCCCCATTCCTCTTCAGCGATGAAGCATCCTGTGATCGCGTCTGGCTCCACCCTCTTCCGGAAACCCAGCAACCTCCCATGCCCGTCCGACTGCAAGCGGGATCCAAACATCACATCCAGCCATCCCGCCGATCACGACTGCAGCTCCTCCGCCTTTGCTCCCTTCCGTTTCCGCATCCAAGCATGCGTGGCATTCAAACCTCCAGCCCTTCATCCGAATCAAAGATCTCAGCCTCATCCGTCCGTGCGCCCATTCCGCCCATTCCAGCACCCATCAACGATCGAGCCGTGATGCAAGCCGTGATCCGGCGTCCTCCTGTCGACCCCGCAGCAGCCGGTCTGTGCGTTTCCTCCCATCGATCACGGCAGACCCCAGCTGCCTTCCGCTTCGAATCCGGCGTCCGTGATCCACCTCTTCCGCAACGTCCCAGCAACAAGCCGTGATCGGCTCCTCCATTCCAGCCGTCGGCATTCAACGCCCAAATCCTAGCGTCCCAGCCACTCATGAAGCACCTCATCCGCGCCGGATCTTCACCCGTTTCAGTCTCCCAGCGTCACGCGATTCATCCCAAGACTGCGCAGCCCGGACAATCCTCTCAACGTAATCAGAGGGGGTGGATGACCTATTTAAGAGTGGAGGAATAGGGAAGAAAGGGAGCTCGGTGTGCGGGGTGGAGGCCAAGTAACAGGAGTGCTCGGCTGGTTCAAGAAGGAACAGGGGAGAGGGCTCGTTTTGAAGGAAATGCTCTGTTTTCTCTTTTGAAAACAGAGCATGTTCTAATATGATTTTTTGTTTTTCTTTTTCTTTTTTTTTTAAAGAGTTTTATTTATGCTAAAGTTGTAATTTCTGTTGTTTTTAATTTCCGTTCTTCAAATTCTGTAATCTTTCTTCTTTTTCATGCAATATATGAAATTTTCTTTTATGCAATTTATGTTCCAGGTTTCAATCTTCTTAGCACTATTTTCATCCATGCCAAAGTAGTCCTTTGAATAGTTAAACATTTCATGAATTTATAAATGCTCTTTGATTTCTAAGAACTTGTCTTTTCATTATTTTTAAATAAAAATCATTCTCCGGTAGACTAGAGAATCTATTAACATCTCCGACATAATGTTTTTCTTTTGTTATTCAAAAATCGATTTCGAATTCGAATGAACGTTCTAATTTTTATGCAACTCCAATCGCCTCCCTGTGGATCGACCTCTTACAACCACTATTCTTCGAGTAGAACAGGTAAGAGTAAATTAAATTTAAACTTTGTTTGTCGGTTCTAACAACGATCTGTTTAGCATATTTTTAGTTAAACAGGAATCGGACGAAAAGAATTTTGGCGCCGTTGCCGGGGAGGCAAATCGAGAAGCAAGAACGATCACGAAGATCAAATCGGATTTTGGATGCCCGGAGTGAACGCACTCCGGTAGTAAGTTTTCATTTTTATTAATTTTCCTTATTTTGATTATTTTTAGTTAGTAATTTCGTAGTTATTAAATTCTGAAATTTGAAATTTGAAATTAAAGTTTTCTAAAAAAAAAGTAAAAAAAAATTTTGAAAAAATTTATAAAAAAAATTCAAAAATTCAAAAATTTAAATTCAAAATTTGAATTCTGTGATTCGAAATTTGAAATTTAAAAAAAAGTTAAAAAAAAGTTAATTAAATTAAAAAAAAATTTCAAAAAAATATTATTTTTGCTAGTAATTAATAGGGTGCAATCCCCCGAGGTGATCATACCTCTATTAGGGCTCCTCACGGAGTAATCTCCAGAGCTTATTCAACGGGCATTCGGAGATTGACTGACGCATAAGGATTAGTTTTAGTTTACATTCAAATTATTCCTATATAAAAAAAACATAAAATTTTTAAAAAAAAATTAAGAAAAATAAAAAAAAAATTGCTTGCTCATTTAATCAGTACAACCTAATGACAGTGCATAAACTTTAAAAAAATATTGATTATTTGCTGCATTTAGTATTAAGCATTTGCATAAAGTAATTAAGGGCAAAACCCATTAAAAAGATAAGGTCGGGAAGTCATTACCTGTCCTTAGCCCAAAAATCACCACCTTGCATACTTATCCTAAGCCAAATTAAATTAAAATCAAATTAGACGTTGGCCTTAGGGTTTTCGAGCTCAATTAGGCTCTTGGAAAGAAGCGGCTAAAAGCCACTCCAGTGAGAATTTAGTAATTGGTGATGTCTAGGAAAGTTTTACAACAGTGAGAACTGTTACGGGTATTGTGGTATCGGTGTATCCCTTCTGGCACCACCACACACCCCGGGACTTTCCTGGTCACTGATTACTGGATTGCTTAACTGGTAAGCTCAAGCTTAATCTGAAAGGGAGATTAGGAGCTGTCTAATCTAGGAGAGAATTTCAGGAACTTTTTAACCTGATACATCTCTGTGCAACTAGATTTAAGAAGCTACTAAACCTCACTTAGTTCTAAGACTAATAGGGTCAAATTGTTGTGTGGTGTTGGTTGTGGTCATCTGTGTCTAGCCCTTCTCTTCTTTTAAGATTTCGTTCATTGTAGGAGTCAAATCTAATGAAGTGTTGATAATGTATGCATGGTAGAAGGTCATTAAGGGATAAGTTAACCCCATTTGATCCTGAGATTGACAGAACTTTTCATCACAACTTGCGAACTGTAAACCAACTGTCAATCTCTACAATGGGTGAACACATTAGAACTTTGAATGAGTTATTCGCACCCGCATCCGCTAGTCCCCCTACTTGCATAGTATTACCAATTAATAATGCAGCCCAATTCGAGATTCGGGCTGCAACAATAAACATGTTACCCAAGTTTCATGGGTTCGAGAGTGAACAACCCTACATTCATCTAAACAAATTTTTGACAATCTGTCAAACGTTTAGAAATCAAAATTTAGATGAAGAGGGTATTAAATTAAGGTTATTTCCCATGACTCTAGAGGATCGTGCCGCTGCATGGCTGTATTCCCTTGCTTCAAATTCCATCACATCTTGGGAACAACTATCTAGGAAGTTCATGGCTAAGTTCTATCCCATGGTAAAAACTGAAAAAATTAAGGATGCCATCAAAACTTTTAGAGCAAAATCTGAGGAGGAATTTTTCCAACTTTGGGAAAGATTCCATGATCTTTTGGTCAAGTGCCCGCACCATGGGCTTGACAAGGCTGATCTAGTACATTTCTTTTATAAAGGACTACCTCCGGCACATAGAAACATGATCGAGTCCATGCACAAAGGTAGGTTCATGGACCAAACCCCGGATCAAGCCTATGAATTTCTTGTTGACTTAGCCGAGAACGCCCAAAATTGAGTAGCTATGGTGAGGAAGTAAATAGAGATGAGTTCGGATCTAGAAAACCAGGTAATTATGAAATGAAAACAGATTCAGAACTCAAAAATGTCATGTCCAATCTGGTGACTGGAATGAACAACTTAAGCAAAAAGTTTGATGCTTTCACTGTTTCCACTAGTTCGAGTTCATACAAAGAGTCAAATCACGTCATGAAAGTGGATCACGAGTCATATAGTTTGTGTGTCTTATGTAACAGTCCGGAACATCTAGTGGAGTGCTGCCCTAATCTGCCCACCATAAAGGCCGAGCAAGCAAATGCTCTAAATTCATATAGTGCCTTTAAGAAGCCCACTCCCAACTCGTTCAGCCCAGTTTACCATCCTGATAATAGGTTCCACCCAAATTTCTCATACAAGCAAAATGAACCTATTCAGCATCAAGGTGGTCCACCAGGTTTTCAGAACAACTTCCCCAGGATAGGTCCATCACAAATGAACCAACCATTGGTTCCATCTGTACCTCCTTATAATGCCCCTATCCCACAGCAACCTTCACAATTAGAAACCATGATGGCTAATATGATGAAACAACAACAAGATTTTATCAAGCAACAACAACAGACCAATACAACCCAAGCCCAGACTAACCAATTCCATGCGCAAGCAATTGCAAAACTTGAGGTTAGTCTGAGCCAAATAGCTAACTCTCTGGGGGATAGGAAGAAAGGTGAACTACCTAGTCAACCAGTGCCTAACCCTAGTAGACAACAAAATCAAGGTCAGATAGGTCAGTATCAAATCAATTCTAATGGAAATCCGACCTATGAAGTCCAGGCAATTACCACTTTAAGGTCTGGCAAGCAAGTGGACAATAAAGTCCAACTTCCTGAAAATGAAAAAGAAAATAAATCTGAATCCGATAAGAACCCTATTCAGAAGAGGGATCAAGAACAGGACAAACCGGAAAAAAGGGAAGAACCCATAGAAACATACAAACCCAAGGTTCCCTTTCCCAGTAGACTTCAGGACTCCAAGAAACAATCTAACTTTGATGAAATCATGGAAGTCTTTAAAACTGTTCAAATAAATATACCTTTTCTCGATGCCATAAGACAAATTCCCTCCTATACAAAATTCTTGAAAGACCTCACCACGGTCAAAAGAAAAACAAGTATTCCTAGGCAAGCTGTTATGGCTGCACAAGCCTCATCTCTCATTCAACAACAGATTGCCCCGAAATTCAAAGATCCTGGTTGCCCAACTATTGAAATAAAAATAGGAGAGACGATCATCCAAAGAGCTCTATTAGATTTAGGAGCCAGTGTAAACCTACTTCCCTACTATGTGTACCAAAAATTAGGTTTGGAGGAATTAAAGCCTACAAATATTACCCTTTCCTTAGCAGATAGGACAGTGAAGTACCCCAAGGGGATTGTAGAGGATGTAATAGTGAAAGTAAATGAGTTTTACTATCCTGTGGACTTTGTTATCCTTGAGACTGAACCTGCAATACATCCAGACAGTCACACACCTATAATTTTAGGTAGACCTTTCTTAGCCACAGCAAATGCTGTGATCAACTGTCGAAATGGGATGCTGAAGTTATCTTTTGGCAACATGAAAGTCGAGCTTAATGTCTTCAACATAAGTAAACAACCACCAGACGACAAAGAAATCAATGAAGTTGACATGATTGAAAGTCTGGTTCAGGAGACTTTCTTACAAACTTATAGCAACTACCCTTTAGAAGCTTACCTTGCCCATTCCGATGAAGGGGTCGAGCATGCACTCCCTAATTCTATTCTCCTTATGAGTATAGATCGTCATCAGCCGACTGTTCTTCCTCGAACTATTCCAAAACCATTCTTAGATAATGGTTGAAAAAAAAATGAATTTACATTTTGTCTGGCTGAAGACATAAAACTTAGCGCTCTTGGGAGGCAACCCAACATGTAAATATTATTAAAATAATAATAATAATAATAATAAATATAATAATAATAAAAAATGTAAAATTTTTACTAACATGCAAGTTTGAGGGTTTTTGGCCCCAATTATCAATTTGCTTACCCATATCAGGTAAATTCTCCTCTATCCTATTACTGCTTTAAATTTTTTTTAACATTGAGGACAATGTTAGATTTAGGTATGGGGGTGAGAATATTTTTGATTTTTCTACCTAAAATAAAAATAAAAAAAAATATTTAAAATTAAGAATATTTTTGATTTTTCAAAAAAAAGATTTAAAAAAAAAGGGGTCGGGAATTCAAATTTTTAACTCAAAATCTAATCTTTTTGGCTGTATAAACTAGGAATTGCTTTGACAATAGCTTTGAGTTAAGGAATATGATAGCAGTTCTAGCTTGAGTTTTCGTTCCACCTATCTTCTGCTAACATGATAGAAGACGATTTAGCACCTACACGTAAGCACATGAATAGTGGGGTATGTAAACTTGCAACTAATATGAATACTTTTAATCTTCTGGATAATTTAAAGTTATATGTGTGATGAACACCCTATTATAAAAAAAGGAAAAAAAAAATAAAACGAGTTTATTTTAAGTCTTCTCACTCAGTAACCGGGCCTATTGCTTGGCAAGCAGCGAGTGTTCGCGTAAAAAGGTGAGTATGGCTGAGATTAAACTCTGAGTGATTAATTTGGCCTTGGAGCCTAGTTGACTTGAGTTATTAAGCCTATTAGGGTGTCTTTACACCTAGTGCCCTGAGCCATCTGGATCGGGAGTCATTGGCCTAACACTCGCTACATGGGTTAGCTAGAAAGCTTAATAAGGCTAGATATTGCACAAGTCATTCTTCTTAGCATTCAGTCTGAAAAAAAAAATAATAAAAAAAAAATTTAATAAATAAATAAATAAATAAATCTGGGGTGTTCATTACCATTTAACTTTAGAAAGTCTTGAAAATTAGAGTGATCATGTTGGAAGTAAGTGAAAGCCACTCATTTATATGATACTATCTTGCACCTCACTACATTCTTGACTTGTTAGCAGATAGATGGGGTGTAATGAAACTTGAGTTAGAGTCTGCTTAAATATGATAGCAACAAGTCTCTATTGTCCTTGCAATTCTAGTTTCATACAGTAATACTTGTTCAAATTTCGAGTTAAAAATTGAAAATCCCTGACTGATGAAGTTTGTGGGTAACTTCACTGCAAACCCTCACGAGACAACACTCGTCCACTAGGGTAACCTAAGGGTTTAAAGGCTTGTTGCACGTGCTAAGTGCAATCGTGATGCTCTACGAAAGTGGGTACGTATCTCAGTTTTATGTACTTAGCTTCAATAAAAAGTCATGGGTTAGACTACATCTTTTGTGCCCTCATTTTATCGTTTGCTTGTTAATTGCTAGAGACTAGCAATAAGCTAGTTGGGGGGTGTGATGAGAGCACAAAAGTGCGATCTACACGCTCTTAAATTAGTATTACTGCTAAGATATAACGATAAAATCACTAAGTTAATATTATATTTTTGTTTGGCACATGTTAGTATAAATTAAAGTTTAAATGCGCATTTGGTAGGGTTTAGAGGGATGCATCATGGCTCCAAACCGCGCGGGCCCAATCCTGCCATGATCTGATCGAGCGCATTTGCACCCAAACATCCGAGCCCGCGTGCGATCTCCCAGTGATCCTCGCGTTCCCTCCTTTCCGGATTAGCACCTGCACTCTTTCGGAATAGAGATTCCCACTCTCACTTCATCACAAAGAAAAGAACTTTTTAACTTCCAATCCCATGAAGAATAGCTGAAAATACTATTCATTCCTAAAATTACTATTCAGGCTGAAATCACTGTTCATATGAACAGTGTTCCGAGATAATACTATTCATATGAACAGTGTTCCGTGAAAACACTGTTCATATGAATAGTGTTACGTAAAAACACTGTTCATATGAACAGTGTTACGGGAATTTTTCTTAAGTTCACTGTTCTTCTTCCTCCCAGCTGCTTTCGGCCGTTCCATTCCAGTGTCCAAGTTCCATTCCTCTTCTCCCCGCGATGCATCAAGACCGACGTCCATGCAATTTTCCAGCATCCTCTGCATACCAGCCGCCTGTTCCACGTTCCCAGCTTCCTTCCAAATCAGTCGATCCATCAGCTCCCGATCCTGCCATTTCAGCCATCCGGATTCACATCATCTCCCACGTCCGCTCCTCCCAGTAGTCAGCATTCTTCACGCGCGCCCCATTCCTCTTCAGCGATGAAGCATCCTGTGATCGCGTCTGGCTCCACCCTCTTCCGGAAACCCAGCAACCTCCCATGCCCGTCCGACTGCAAGCGGGATCCAAACATCACATCCAGCCATCCCGCCGATCACGACTGCAGCTCCTCCGCCTTTGCTCCCTTCCGTTTCCGCATCCAAGCATGCGTGGCATTCAACCTCCAGCCCTTCATCCGAATCAAAGATCTCAGCCTCATCCGTCCGTGCGCCCATTCCGCCCATTCCAGCACCCATCAACGATCGAGCCGTGATGCAAGCCGTGATCCGGCGTCCTCCTGTCGACCCCGCAGCAGCCGGTCTGTGCGTTTCCTCCCATCGATCACGGCAGACCCCAGCTGCCTTCCGCTTCGAATCCGGCGTCCGTGATCCACCTCTTCCGCAACGTCCCAGCAACAAGCCGTGATCGGCTCCTCCATTCCAGCCGTCGGCATTCAACGCCCAAATCCTAGCGCCCCAGCCACTCATGAAGCACCTCATCCGCGCCGGATCTTCACCCGTTTCAGTCTCCCAGCGTCACGCGATTCATCCCAAGACTGCGCAGCCCGGACAATCCTCTCAACGTAATCAGAGGGGGGTGGATGACCTATTTAAGAGTGGAGGAATAGGGAAGAAAGGGAGCTCGGTGTGCGGGGTGGAGGCCAAGTAACAGGAGTGCTCGGCTGGTTCAAGAAGGAACAGGGGAGAGGGCTCGTTTTGAAGGAAATGCTCTGTTTTCTCTTTTGAAAACAGAGCATGTTCTAATATGATTTTTTGTTTTTCTTTTTCTTTTTTTTTTAAAGAGTTTTATTTATGCTAAAGTTGTAATTTCTGTTGTTTTTAATTTCCGTTCTTCAAATTCTGTAATCTTTCTTCTTTTTCATGCAATATATGAAATTTTCTTTTATGCAATTTATGTTCCAGGTTTCAATCTTCTTAGCACTATTTTCATCCATGCCAAAGTAGTCCTTTGAATAGTTAAACATTTCATGAATTTATAAATGCTCTTTGATTTCCAAGAACTTGTCTTTTCATTATTTTTAAATAAAAATCATTCTCCGGTAGACTAGAGAATCTATTAACATCTCCGACATAATGTTTTTCTTTTGTTATTCAAAAATCGATTTCGAATTCGAATGAACGTTCTAATTTTTATGCAACTCCAATCGCCTCCCTGTGGATCGACTTCTTACAACCACTATTCTTCGAGTAGAACAGGTAAGAGTAAATTAAATTTAAACTTTGTTTGTCGGTTCTAACAACGATCTGTTTAGCATATTTTTAGTTAAACAGGAATCGGACGAACACATAGCTTCTGGGATCATTAAAGTTACTTATGCATTGTAACATATCATGTATGAAACATATATACTTAAAATAAATGCTTAGGAAACATTAATAACATAACATGATCCATAACAGGATTAGGACAGGTTACTTACATTCTTCACTATTCATGCATACAATTCAAATTGTATAAAGAAAAACACTGGTTCATCTTATAAAACGTAATACAAGATCTACGATAGGATTAAGACAGATTACTTACAGTGATTCGTTTTCTCCCAAGTTTCTTACGTCCTGGTGACGGATCCCGAGTCACCTAAAATCACATTATAATGAGCATATTATTTCCTTTTTACTTGTTTGGATCCTACCCGAAATTTAGCCCAAGTCTAATGTGTTCATATTGGAGCCTTGATTGGGTCCATATGGTTTAATTGACCTTCTAATTGGTCATTAGGCTTAATCCCAAGTTTAATTGGGTCTGCTGGAATTAACTCCACTCAACTGGGTTCGGATCCCACTCAATCCCTCATCCGGGTTCACCCAACTAGATTGAGTCCGGTTTAATTGGGTTTACTTAACCCATTTCAAATTTTTTTTTAGGCTTAACGGGTTGCGGGTTCGGATCCGACCCGCGAACCCGTGCTCATGTTTTTCCTTCTCCCCCCTTCCAGAGGCTTCCGCCTCTTCACCTTCCGCGACCCCTCTCTCCTCCGACGCTCTTCCTCTCTCTTCTCTTCTTCGCCCTCGCCGGAATCGTGGGTGTTTCGGCCGATTCCTCGGCCTTCTTCTTCTTCTCCGGCCGAATCCACGGCCTCTCTTCCTCCGTCACTCCCTCTCTTTCTCTCTCTCTTTCTCTTTCTTTCTTCTTTGTTTTCGCCGAGACCCTAGCCTCCGGCCGAGCCCTCGGCTTTCTCCGGCTCCGGTCTTTCTTCCCCTTTTCCCTCTCTTTCTCCCTCTATCTTTCTTTCTTCTTTGTTTTCCGCCGAAAACCCTAGCCTCCGACCCCTTTGTCCCTTTCGTAACCCTCCACCTTCTCCCTTTTTTTTCTTTTGCAGGCGGCCGGGGAGGCGAGGCTCCTCCCGATCCACAGACCGAGGCGGAGCTTCCCCCCCGGAGGGCCGGCGGAAGGAAGGCCTGCCCTTCCTCTTCTCCGAAGCGATGCCGGAGAAGGGGAGAAGCGCCGGGAGGTGGGGTTACGGCTGGATCTCCTCCGGTGAGTTCATTCTAATTTTTCCTCTCTCTTTCTTTCTCTTTTTCTTTTCTTTTCTTTTCTTTTCCTTGGTCCTTCCTTCCGGCACCACCACCCCTTGCCGGAGAAGAGGTGGTGGTCCGATCGGGGCTGGCGGCCCTGTGGCTGCCTCTGTTGCCGTCCCGGCCAGATCCGGCGGCCCGGGTTGCCCCCCGAACCCCAGGGTACCCGCGGCCGAGGCCGCGGTGTCTGGTTCGTTCGCGGGCCGATCCCGGTTGGGTTCGGCCCGGGTGGTCGTCGAGTACGCGGTCTGTGAGTCCGGCCCGACCCGGGGCTTGTGTGGGTTTTTCTCCCTCTCCTGTGCCGGCCTCCTCCCCTCTATTAGGGCTCCTCACGGAGTAATCTCCAGAGCTTATTCAACGGGCATTCGGAGATTGACTGACGCATAAGGATTAGTTTTAGTTTACATTCAAGTTATTCCTATATAAAAAAACATAAAATTTTTAAAAAAAAATTAAGAAAAATAAAAAAAAAATTGCTTGCTCATTTAATCAGTACAACCTAATGACAGTGCATAAACTTTAAAAAAATATTGATTATTTGCTGCATTTAGTATTAAGCATTTGCATAAAGTAATTAAGGGCAAAACCCATTAAAAAGATAAGGTCGGGAAGTCATTACCTGTCCTTAGCCCAAAAATCACCACCTTGCATACTTATCCTAAGCCAAATTAAATTAAAATCAAATTAGACGTTGGCCTTAGGGTTTTCGAGCTCAATTAGGCTCTTGGAAAGAAGCGGCTAAAAGCCACTCCAGTGAGAATTTAGTAATTGGTGATGTCTAGGAAAGTTTTACAACAGTGAGAACTGTTACGGGTATTGTGGTATCGGTGTATCCCTTCTGGCACCACCACACACCCCGGGACTTTCCTGGTCACTGATTACTGGATTGCTTAACTGGTAAGCTCAAGCTTAATCTGAAAGGGAGATTAGGAGCTGTCTAATCTAGGAGAGAATTTCGAGAACTTTTTAACCTGATACATCTCTGTGCAACTAGATTTAAGAAGCTACTAAACCTCACTTAGTTCTAAGACTAATAGGGTCAAATTGTTGTGTGGTGTTGGTTGTGGTCATCTGTGTCTAGCCCTTCTCTTCTTTTAGGATTTCGTTCATTGTAGGAGTCAAATCTAATGAAGTGTTGATAATGTATGCATGGTAGAAGGTCATTAAGGGATAAGTTAACCCCATTTGATCCTGAGATTGACAGAACTTTTCATCACAACTTGCGAACTGTAAACCAACTGTCAATCTCTACAATGGGTGAACACATTAGAACTTTGAATGAGTTATTCGCACCCGCATCCGCTAGTCCCCCTACTTGCATAGTATTACCAATTAATAATGCAGCCCAATTCGAGATTCGGGCTGCAACAATAAACATGTTACCCAAGTTTCATGGGTTCGAGAGTGAACAACCCTACATTCATCTAAACAAATTTTTGACAATCTGTCAAACGTTTAGAAATCAAAATTTAGATGAAGAGGGTATTAAATTAAGGTTATTTCCCATGACTCTAGAGGATCGTGCCGCTGCATGGCTGTATTCCCTTGCTTCAAATTCCATCACATCTTGGGAACAACTATCTAGGAAGTTCATGGCTAAGTTCTATCCCATGGTAAAAACTGAAAAAATTAAGGATGCCATCAAAACTTTTAGAGCAAAATCTGAGGAGGAATTTTCCCAACTTTGGGAAAGATTCCATGATCTTTTGGTCAAGTGCCCGCACCATGGGCTTGACAAGGCTGATCTAGTACATTTCTTTTATAAAGGACTACCTCCGGCACATAGAAACATGATCGAGTCCATGCACAAAGGTAGGTTCATGGACCAAACCCCGGATCAAGCCTATGAATTTCTTGTTGACTTAGCCGAGAACGCCCAAAATTGGAGTAGCTATGGTGAGAAAGTAAATAGAGATGAGTTCGGATCTAGAAAACCAGGTAATTATGAAATGAAAACAGATTCAGAACTCAAAAATGTCATGTCCAATATGGTGACTGGAATGAACAACTTAAGCAAAAAGTTTGATGCTTTCACTGTTTCCACTAGTTCGAGTTCATACAAAGAGTCAAATCACGTCATGAAAGTGGATCACGAGTCATATAGTTTGTGTGTCTTATGTAACAGTCCGGAACATCTAGTGGAGTGCTGCCCTAATCTGCCCACCATAAAGGCCGAGCAAGCAAATGCTCTAAATTCATATAGTGCCTTTAAGAAGCCCACTCCCAACTCGTTCAGCCCAGTTTACCATCCTGATAATAGGTTCCACCCAAATTTCTCATACAAGCAAAATGAACCTATTCAGCATCAAGGTGGTCCACCAGGTTTTCAGAACAACTTCCCCAGGATAGGTCCATCACAAATGAACCAACCATTGGTTCCATCTGTACCTCCTTATAATGCCCCTATCCCACAGCAACCTTCACAATTAGAAACCATGATGGCTAATATGATGAAACAACAACAAGATTTTATCAAGCAACAACAACAGACCAATACAACCCAAGCCCAGACTAACCAATTCCATGCGCAAGCAATTGCAAAACTTGAGGTTAGTCTGAGCCAAATAGCTAACTCTCTGGGGGATAGGAAGAAAGGTGAACTACCTAGTCAACCAGTGCCTAACCCTAGTAGACAACAAAATCAAGGTCAGATAGGTCAGTATCAAATCAATTCTAATGGAAATCCGACCTATGAAGTCCAGGCAATTACCACTTTAAGGTCTGGCAAGCAAGTGGACAATAAAGTCCAACTTTCTGAAAATGAAAAAGAAAATAAATCTGAATCCGATAAGAACCCTATTCAGAAGAGGGATCAAGAACAGGACAAACCGGAAAAAAGGGAAGAACCCATAGAAACATACAAACCCAAGGTTCCCTTTCCCAGTAGACTTCAGGACTCCAAGAAACAATCTAACTTTGATGAAATCATGGAAGTCTTTAAAACTGTTCAAATAAATATACCTTTTCTCGATGCCATAAGACAAATTCCCTCCTATACAAAATTCTTGAAAGACCTCACCACGGTCAAAAGAAAAACAAGTATTCCTAGGCAAGCTGTTATGGCTGCACAAGCCTCATCTCTCATTCAACAACAGATTGCCCCGAAATTCAAAGATCCTGGTTGCCCAACTATTGAAATAAAAATAGGAGAGACGATCATCCAAAGAGCTCTATTAGATTTAGGAGCCAGTGTAAACCTACTTCCCTACTATGTGTACCAAAAATTAGGTTTGGAGGAATTAAAGCCTACAAATATTACCCTTTCCTTAGCAGATAGGACAGTGAAGTACCCCAAGGGGATTGTAGAGGATGTAATAGTGAAAGTAAATGAGTTTTACTATCCTGTGGACTTTGTTATCCTTGAGACTGAACCTGCAATACATCCAGACAGTCACACACCTATAATTTTAGGTAGACCTTTCTTAGCCACAGCAAATGTTGTGATCAACTGTCGAAATGGGATGCTGAAGTTATCTTTTGGCAACATGAAAGTCGAGCTTAATGTCTTCAACATAAGTAAACAACCACCAGACGACAAAGAAATCAATGAAGTTGACATGATTGAAAGTCTGGTTCAGGAGACTTTCTTACAAACTTATAGCAACTACCCTTTAGAAGCTTACCTTGCCCATTCCGATGAAGGGGTCGAGCATGCACTCCCTAATTCTATTCTCCTTATGAGTATAGATCGTCATCAGCCGACTGTTCTTCCTCGAACTATTCCAAAACCATTCTTAGATAATGGTTGAAAAAAAAATGAATTTACATTTTGTCTGGCTGAAGACATAAAACTTAGCGCTCTTGGGAGGCAACCCAACATGTAAATATTATTAAAATAATAATAATAATAATAATAAATATAATAATAATAAAAAAATGTAAAATTTTTACTAACATGCAAGTTTGAGGGTTTTTGGCCCCAATTATCAATTTGCTTACCCATATCAGGTAAATTCTCCTCTATCCTATTACTGCTTTAAATTTTTTTTAACATTGAGGACAATGTTAGATTTAGGTATGGGGGTGAGAATATTTTTGATTTTTCTACCTAAAATAAAAATAAAAAAAATATATTTAAAATTAAGAATATTTTTGATTTTTCAAAAAAAAGATTTAAAAAAAAAGGGGTCGGGAATTCAAATTTTTAACTCAAAATCTAATCTTTTTGGCTGTATAAACTAGGAATTGCTTTGACAATAGCTTTGAGTTAAGGAATATGATAGCAGTTCTAGCTTGAGTTTTCGTTCCACCTATCTTCTGCTAACATGATAGAAGACGATTTAGCACCTACACGTAAGCACATGAATAGTGGGGTATGTAAACTTGCAACTAATATGAATACTTTTAATCTTCTGGATAATTTAAAGTTATATGTGTGATGAACACCCTATTATAAAAAAAAGAAAAAAAAAATAAAACGAGTTTATTTTAAGTCTTCTCACTCAGTAACCGGGCCTATTGCTTGGCAAGCAGCGAGTGTTCGCGTAAAAAGGTGAGTATGGCTGAGATTAAACTCTGAGTGATTAATTTGGCCTTGGAGCCTAGTTGACTTGAGTTATTAAGCCTATTAGGGTGTCTTTACACCTAGTGCCCTGAGCCATCTGGATCGGGAGTCATTGGCCTAACACTCGCTACATGGGTTAGCTAGAAAGCTTAATAAGGCTAGATATTGCACAAGTCATTCTTCTTAGCATTCAGTCTGAAAAAAAAAATAATAAAAAAAAAATTTAATAAATAAATAAATAAATAAATCTGGGGTGTTCATTACCATTTAACTTTAGAAAGTCTTGAAAATTAGAGTGATCATGTTGGAAGTAAGTGAAAGCCACTCATTTATATGATACTATCTTGCACCTCACTACATTCTTGACTTGTTAGCAGATAGATGGGGTGTAATGAAACTTGAGTTAGAGTCTGCTTAAATATGATAGCAACAAGTCTCTATTGTCCTTGCAATTCTAGTTTCATACAGTAATACTTGTTCAAATTTTGAGTTAAAAATTGAAAATCCCTGACTGATGAAGTTTGTGGGTAACTTCACTGCAAACCCTCACGAGACAACACTCGTCCACTAGGGTAACCTAGGGGTTTAAAGGCTTGTTGCACGTGCTAAGTGCAATCGTGATGCTCTACGAAAGTGGGTACGTATCTCAGTTTTATGTACTTAGCTTCAATAAAAAGTCATGGGTTAGACTACATCTTTTGTGCCCTCATTTTATCGTTTGCTTGTTAATTGCTAGAGACTAGCAATAAGCTAGTTGGGGGGTGTGATGAGAGCACAAAAGTGCGATCTACACGCTCTTAAATTAGTATTACTGCTAAGATATAACGATAAAATCACTAAGTTAATATTATATTTTTGTTTGGCACATGTTAGTATAAATTAAAGTTTAAATGCGCATTTGGTAGGGTTTAGAGGGATGCATCATGGCTCCAAACCGCGCGGGCCCAATCCTGCCATGATCTGATCGAGCGCATTTGCACCCAAACATCCGAGCCCGCGTGCGATCTCTGATAAGTGCTTAATAATTTATAATTTAGTTACCTTTCCATAGCACTTATCAATATTTTTAAACTGATAAATACATATTTTACCATGAAATTGAACAAACATTGAAGTAAGTTTAAAATATGGTAATTATTCTCTTAAACTAGATTCTGAACTTGTCTCTCCCTTGGTTGCAATCTTTCATGAAAATTACAAAAAAATATATAAGAAGATTGTGTTGACCCGACTAAGGTTATAACTAAATGGGCTTTGGTCCTGATTTGATTGAAAGTTATAATTGTATAGGAAAATATTTGATTAACTCTTTTATTAAGTCACGGTCTGATCTGGTTGAGTCCAATCTGAAGCAGTTTAGTAAGAATTAAATGACATTGGGCTCGAGAACGAGTTCAAGCCAAATCAACAATCATGACCCACTTCAAACCCAAAGTAACTCCCAACCAATTCTTTACCTGCCTTCATATAAAATTTATAAATTTAAAAAACAAAAAAAAAAGAAAATAATAAATATAATAAAATAAATAAAAATAATTTCGGGGAATTCACTGTTCATATGAACAGTGTCCCGTGAAAACACTGTTCATATGAACAGTGTTACAAAAAAAAATAATAATAATGTAAACAAGAAGCCACTGTTCATCTTCTCCCCCGCAGTGCATCCGGGCCGTTCCCCTTCTTCCCATCGATTCCGCCTCGTCCTCCGCCTGTGACGCAGCCCGCAGCCGAGACCCAGCTCCGCCATCAAGCCGCGTCGAGGCATCTCCCCGTTGATCCCGCGGCCACCCACCATTCGGAGCGATCCTCCCAGCAGCCGGAAGTCACCCATCCGTGATCAAGGCAACGCAGCCATCTTCCTTCCTGCCTCTGCAACCACGGATCCATGTTCTCCACTCTTCCGGATCTCCAGCTCCTTTCAACGTCCCCGTGATCCCAGCGATCCTGCTTCCAAGTTTAAGCACCAGTCCAAGTTCCCAGCGTCCGTCTGCAGTGGTCCTCCAGCACCATTTCTTCCGCCGGTGATGCATCCCACGCTTCAAGCCTCCGCGTCTGCAAGCACTGTGACCCAAGGACCCAGCACCTCTTCCGTGATTTCCTCCCGTCGATCAAGCTCCCATTTCTTCCGCCCGTTTCAAATGCAGCTGGTGATCCCACGGATTGACGCCCTCCTTCCGTTTCCAAATCCCAGCCCCCAAGCAATCGGATCCCCAGCAATCACGCATCCTCTCCCTCTCGATGCTTCAACGATTGATCTATAAAAGGGAGAGAGGGAAGAAACAGAGGGAGGAGGCTCGGTGGAGAAGAAAGAAACAGGGGGGCTCTGTTTCGGTGAAGAAGAAGAAGAAAGCCGAGAGAAAGAAATAAAAAAAAGAAGAGAGAGGGGAGGAAAGAGAAGAGTCTTGGATATTTTGGGAATTATGGGAGGTGATCAACTTCATTTGAGGATGGGAGGTCGTCCGGAAGCCATGCTCGGCTAAACATCTAGTCTAGGGCTGGATGAAGCCCTAGCAATGTATCAGGGCATTGTAGTTCTTATTTTTATTATTATTTTGGAGCTTGTTTAAATTCTTATTTTCAATGAAATATTCCTTTATGATATTTAAACTTTGAGCATGCTAGTTACTAATCATGTTTGCTAAAGTAGTCTAAGATGATCCATGCCTAGGAAGATGAAGTGTGCTGCATCCTAGATTAGCATACTTAGGTAGACACTTCATGCTATACCGAAGATGGATCTTCCTAACACTCTTTATGTTTTTATTTTAATAGGCTTATAGCCAAAATTGCATGCCTTCCAAAAGATAAAAATTAAGAACACAATCCTTGATGCAATGCTATGTGGTGGATTCCAAACCCTAGATCTATTTACTTTGATTAAATTTCAATTCGTACTCATAGATTAATTTAGTTGAATCAAGTTAGCAAATCCTTCTTTTTGATTTATTTTTAAAAGAAAAATAACTTGTCTCCAATCCCTGTGGACCGACACCCGTAATCACTATCCTACAGGATACGTGCTATTGCGTGGTTTATTTTCAAAATTGAAATAACCGATCAATTTTTGGCGCCGTTGCCGGGGAATTGCTAGCATAGTTATTTTTCTTATTAAAAAAAATTATTTAAAAATTAAAAAAAAAATTCTTTTAAAAAAAATTCTATTATTGTTACTTTTCTTATCTTCTTTTTCTCCCTTACTAATTTTTATTTATATTATTTGATCAGGAATCGAGGAAAAAATCTGGGATGATCAAAAGGAGAACTGCCGGAAAAGAAATGTTGTAGAGGTTTGCAAAAAAAAAAAAAATTAAATTGCTGGGGAAATTCCCTTTGGTAACCTCTAAACTTTTCTTATTTAAATTAATTATTGGTTTGAAATTTTGTGGTGATTGTTTGATTTTAATTATAGCAAAATTGTGAATGCATGCTTGATACACATACACAAATCAATTTGCACATAGTAAGGGCAATCACCCCAACAAGATAAGAGCCGGATTTCATCACCGGACTCTTGCCCAACTTAGGTGAACTCAATCTCACATAGTGTCATCTTTAATTAAAATCAATTAGACGTTGGCTCCTAGGGACATTCGAGCTCAATAGGACGAAGATCACCGAAAGTTGCACCAATTTCGCTCTGTGGCTTAGTTGATGTCTAGGCAAGCTTTGTCCCTATAAGGGAGACAGTTCATCTGTTCGAGGCAAGTGGGTTTTAAGTGGGACCTTTGCGAACGCATCGTGACCCCTCCACTTACCTGGGAGCTTACCTGGTCAACTCGGTTCATTAGACCGGATTGGAGGCTTAGGTGACCTCTTCAAACCAGTTAGGAGCTGTCTAGTGATTTTAGGACAAAGACTAGGATTGATATGCTTTTCTCTTTTATTGCATGCTTGATTGATCAAGTACTAGTGTATGCACGGTAGTCGTTCTAGAGTACAAAATCTATTACCTTTTGACCCTGAAATAGAACGAACCCTTAGGAACATTCGAGCTAAGATCAAAACATTAGGATCATCCCCACCTCTTAAGATGGCTGAAGAACAACCCAAACTCTTGAGGGAATACTTTACTCCCACTATTTATACTTCCCCATCTTGCATTCGATTACCTGAGGTAGCAGCTGTACAATATGAAATAAAGTCTAGTGTGATCCAAATGCTCCCATCTTTTTATGGGCTCACCAATGAAGACCCATATAAACACCTAGATGAATTCCTTGAGATTTGCACCACTGTCAAGATTCAAAATTTCACTGATGATGCTTTAAAACTTAGATTATTCCCCTTCTCCCTTAAAGATAGAGCCAAACAATGGCTGAATTCTTTAGAAGCTAACTCAATTCGTTCTTGGGATCAAATGCAACAAGAATTCCTTAAAAAATACTTTCCCATAGGAAGAACGAACCAGTTTAGACGTGCCATTACAAGCTTCTCCCAAACCGAGGGAGAAGAATTTTATGAAACTTGGGAGAGATTTAGGGACCTAATCCGTAAATGCCCTCATCATCAAATACCTAAGTGGCAGCTAGTGCAATGTTTCTATGACGGTTTGACGGAACGAAACCGTCAGATGATCGATGCTGCATGCGGGGGGACTTTCATACTTCGAAATGAGCATGAAGCATGGCAACTATTTGAAAATCTTAATGAAAACTCCCTCCACCATGCTTCATGTTCTCGTCAAGCATCCCCGAATTTTCAAAGAAAAGGGGCCATTTGTGAAATAAGTCATTCTATGGACCTGTCTAGCAAGGTAGATGCATTGTCCCATAAGATTGACCAACTAATGATAGGAGGACAGGTCGTTAGTTCTTCCCAAGCACAAGTGTGTGCTATCTGTTCTAGCCCATCGCATCCTATTCATGAGTGCCCCTCAGCACCCCAATATCCCGAACTCGTGCAAGAACACATCAATGCTGCCCAAACACAGCCCAGACCGGGTAATGATCCATTTTCCAATACATATAATCCGGGATGGCGGAATCATCCAAATTTTTCTTGGAGGCAGCAAGCTTCTAATACCTCCCAACCCTTCCCCCAAAATTTTCAAAACCCTCAGAATTTTCATCTCTACCGTCCCTCAACTCAATTTCAGCATCCTCCTCCTCCAACCCAAAGAAATACAGCCTTTGAGGAGAAGGTGTTGACTGCCCTTCAAGGTTTGGAGGCAAATACACAACTATTGCACTCTCACACACAATCAATTGCTAAGCTAGAATCCCAAATGGGTCAACTAGCCAATGCATTAAATAAACGAGAGGAAGGTAAGCTTCCAAGTCAACCAATGAGTAATCCTAGGGGACAATATGTGGCTCAAGAAACCCGACTAAATCATGAGCAAGCCAATGCTTTGACTACCCTAAGGAGTGGACGTATAATAGATAATAAGGTTGGGGAGGGTAACAATAAGGAAGATGAAGAAGAGGAGAGGAATGTTTCACATGAAAACCCAAAACCTTCTTCAGCTAGTCCACCATCTGTCACAACCCATACTCCAAAGGCTCCATTTCCTGAAGCACTTAATGCACCCACTCCCTTTGGCAAGAAGGGAACTTCACTAGAAGAGATGATGGAGGTGTTCAAACAAGTTAAAATCAACCTTCCACTTCTTGATGCCATCAAACAAGTTCCCTCCTATGCCAAATTTCTCAAAGACCTTTGCACCCAAAAGCGAAAATCTAGGACACATGTGCCTAAAAAGGTCTTACTTACTGAACAGGTAAGTTCCATTCTCCAATACAACACCCCTCCAAAATTCAAAGATCCTGGCGCTCCCACTATTTCCTGTGTCATAGGAGATAACTCCATTGACCGAGCGCTCTTAGATCTAGGGGCAAGTGTGAATCTTCTACCCTATTCAGTCTATGAGAAATTTGGGTTAGGTGAATTAAAACCTACCTCGGTGTCATTACAATTGGCTGATCGATCTGTGAAGATACCACGGGGGATGATTGAAGATGTTCTTGTCAAGGTAGACAAGTTCTATTTTCCAGTAGATTTTATCGTCCTTGACATGGAACATGTGCCCAACCTAAAAAAACAAATCCCTGTGATTCTTGGTCGTCCCTTTTTAGCAACAGCCAATGCATGTATCAACTGTAGAACCGGGGCAATGGATATATCATTTGGGAACATGAAAATTAAATTGAATGTTTTTCATGCCGCTGACCAACATGTGAGGGAAGACGAGTGTTGCCTAATTGACGAAATGGATGATCTTGTAGAGGAAGCCCTTCCCTATATCTTAGCAGATGACCCCTTAGAGGCATGTCTGGCCCATTTTGACATTGACAACTTTGATATAGACAAGGCCATAGAAGAAGTTAACATCTTACTTGACAATCAATCTCCAGTGAGTTCCCTTCCTTGGAAGAGCCGACCTGAACCTCTTCCTCCCATTGCTAGCGCGCCACTTTGTCCTTCCATTGATTCACCACCTAAACTTGAGTTAAAGCCACTTCCAACAAATCTTAAGTATGCCTTTCTAGGACCAGAAGATAGCCTCCCTGTAATTATCGCAGCCAACTTATCTACTGAACAGGAGGGTAAACTTTTGAGGGTGCTAGAAGAAAATAAACATGCCATAGGATGGTCTGTGGCCGATTTGAAAGGGGTTGACCCCTCTGTTTGCATGCATCGAATTCATCTCGAAGATGATGCAAAACCTACCCGAGAAATGCAAAGAAGACTCAATCCTAACATGAAGGAGGTAGTCAAGAAAGAAGTGGTGAAGTTATTAGATGCCGGAATCATTTATCCAATTTCTGATAGTAAGTGGGTGAGTCCGACACAAGTGGTACCCAAGAAATCAGGTATTACTGTGATTGAGAATACGGAAGGAGAATTAATACAAACACGCACAACCACGGGTTGGCGCGTGTGCATTGACTATAGAAAACTTAATTCAATGACTAGGAAGGACCATTTCCCTCTACCTTTCATAGATCAAATTTTGGAACGGTTGGCTGGTCAAGGTTTCTACTGCTTCTTAGATGGTTATTCTGGATACAACCAAGTACCTGTCTACCCGGACGATCAAGAGAAGACCACCTTTACCTGCCCATTTGGGACATTTGCATATAGGAGGATGCCTTTTGGACTATGTAATGCACCCGCAACTTTTCAACGATGCATGATGGCCATCTTTTCAGATATGGTGAAAAACTTTCTAGAAGTATTCATTGATGATTTCTCAGTTTTTGGCCTATCTTTTGATGATTGTCTGAACAATTTGACCTTAGTTTTGAAAAGATGTAAGGAGACCAACCTAGTACTAAGTTGGGAAAAGAGCCATTTTATGGTTCAAGAAGGCATAGTTTTAGGACACGTCGTGTCCAAGAGGGGCATTGAAGTAGATAAAGCCAAAGTCGATCTTATTTCCAATCTTCCTCCACCAAAAACTGTGAAACAAATCCGATCATTCCTTGGCCATGCTGGTTTCTACCGTCGCTTTATTCAGGATTTCAGTAAGATTTCCAAACCCTTGTGCAATCTTCTTGCCAAGGACACTCCCTTTGTCTTTGATAAAACATGCGAGGAGGCATTTGAAAATCTTCGCTCGAAATTGACCACTGCACCTATCATACGGCCCCCTAATTGGACCCTTCCATTTGAACTAATGTGTGATGCATCCGACTATGCTATTGGGGCAGTCTTAGGGCAACGGCTAGATAAAGTACCTCATGTCATTTACTATGCTAGTAAAGCACTCTCAGATGCACAATTAAACTACACCACCACTGAGAAAGAATTGCTAGCGGTAGTATTCGCACTAGACAAGTTTCGATCTTACTTATTAGGATCCAAGGTTACCGTATTCACTGATCATGCTGCCCTTCGACACCTTCTTGCAAAGAAGGATACCAAACCCCGTCTGATTCGATGGATTCTTTTACTACAAGAATTTGACCTAGAAATTCGTGATAAGAAAGGAACTGCAAATGTCGTAGCGGACCACTTATCTAGGATTCTTCTTGAGCCCTCTTGTAAAAATACCTCACCCTTGCACGATTCTTTCCCAGATGAACAATTATTTGAGGTACAAAGAATAAAAACGCCATGGTTTGCAAACATAGTGAATTACCTTGCCATAGGACGAATTCCTGATGATTGGTCAACTCAAGATAAGAACCGATTCTTTTCACATGTAAAGTTCTATTATTGGGATGATCCTGATTTATTCAAGTATTGTCCCGATCAAGTCATCCGTCGATGTGTCCCTGAATGTGAATTTCAAAGTATTCTTTCATTCTGCCATTCACAAGCTTGTGGGGGACATTTTGGGGGTAGAAAAACTGCAGCAAAAGTTTTACAAAGTGGATTTTATTGGCCCACACTTTTCAAAGATGCCCATAACTTTTGCCAAACTTGTGAACGGTGCCAACGGATGGGTACCATCTCTCGTAGAGATATGATGCCTCTCAATCCTATTTTAATTGTAGAAATCTTTGATGTCTGGGGTATTGACTTCATGGGCCCTTTCCCACCATCCTTTGGTTTCGAATATATTCTGGTAGGGGTTGATTATGTTTCAAAATGGGTAGAAGCTGTCGCCACTAAAACTAATGACCACAAGGTTGTGATTAAATTTTTACATGAAAACATCTTTTGTCGTTTTGGTACACCCCGGGCCATTATCAGTGATGGGGGATCTCATTTTTGCAACCGATCTTTCGAGGCTTTGGTTCGCAAATATAACATCACCCACAAAGTTGCTACCCCATACCATCCCCAAACGAGTGGACAAGTCGAGGTGTCCAATAGAGAGTTAAAACACATCTTAGAGAAAACGGTACGTCCCGATAGGAAAGATTGGTCTCAAAGGATAAATGATGCACTCTGGGCTTACCGTACCGCCTACAAAACTCCTATTGGCATGTCCCCCTACCGATTAGTTTTTGGTAAAGCTTGTCACTTACCGGTAGAACTTGAACATAGAGCTTTCTGGGCTATAAAAAAATTTAACTTAGACATGGCAGTAGCTGGTCCTCACCGAAAACTCCAACTAAGTGAACTTGAAGAATTGCGTAATGAGGCTTATGAAAATGCTAAAATTTATAAAGCAAGGACTAAGGCTTTTCATGATAAAAATATTAACCGTAAGTCCTTCGAACCTGGTCAAAAGGTTTGGCTGTTCAATTCCAAGTTGCGACTCTTCCCGGGTAAACTTCGCTCTAGGTGGGATGGACCATTCGTAGTGAAAAAGGTTTCTCCTTATGGTGCAGTAGAGATCCAACACCTCAATGGTGGACATGTTTTAAAAGTCAATGGTCAAAGGTTAAAACCTTATGTAGACTGTGTTGCCGACGGGCAATTGATCGAATCCCTTAATTTAACGAACCCTGTTTATCAAAATAATTAAGGACCCACTGTGTCTGGCTGAAGACAATAAACTTAGCGCTTGTTGGGAGGCAACCCAATTCTCTTAGATTATTTCTTAACATTGAGGACAATGTTAGGTTTAGGTTTGGGGGTATTCATCTTGATTTTCATCAAAAAAAAAAGTTTTAAAAAAAAATATAATAAAAAAAAAATCATCTTTAAAAAAAAATTTTTAAAATAATTTTTTTTAAAAAATGTGTTTATAAAATAATAATAAAAAAATTATTAAAAAAAAGTTTTGTTGAAAAAAAAAAAAAACCTAATTTATATACATTTATGCGAGAATGATAAACACACAAGGTATATAAAATCTAAAAGCCCAATGACTAGTGGGAAGTAATACAAATTTAAGTTCTTTTTATTAAGTCTCTCTTAGGGAGTTGTAAGCTAATTAATACTTTGGAATTTCACTACACACTGGCCGACCCTTCTAAGGTCTAGGCTCGACATTATGTTGATAGTATAGTAGCAACCTTGGACCCTGATGAATCATACTTATCTAATCCAATAAAAAAAATAAAAAAAAAAAAATTCAATAAAAATGGATTTAGTCAGGAACATCGAAAAGGGCTACCTATTGTCAAAGGTCAAGTGGGCTTGTGATGAGGACTCCGAGCATAAGTCCGTAGGGGAGTCTTGATGCCCGACACCTTATGCCAACTGGTGTGAGAGTTGTCGACTGATTGCTCGTTACACGGAGAAATCACCACAAGAGTAAAAGTGCACAATTTATATATCTTTCTTAAAAAAAAAAAAAAAAGAAAAAAAAAGGGAAAAAAAAGCTGTATTGACCGAAAAGACAATAGTGTGAAAGCCGTCGTTGTAAAAATTCGAGTAAACTGGAATATTACAGATAAAGCCCGTGAGGTACTAAAAGTAAACATCCACAACTCTCGAAATCCTGCAGATAAGATGATTTTGAATCAGTGAGTAGGTTCCTTCGACCAATCCTTGGAAACTACTGGTATTAGCAATATTTTGGAGATCTGAGCTCTTAGCTTGGGTACGGTCCAGATTTCACTGAGCACTCCAGTATAAATAAGTCTTACAACTCCCTAACGGAAACTTAATGACTTCAACTTGAATTGCATCTTGACCTAGGATTTGGGCTGATTTAGTAAATAAAACCGTGTGTGCTTTGAAATTTTCATCATTTATGTATCTTAAATTAGATTTTAATAAAAAAAGAGAAAGAGTTTTAGAAATTCTTTACTAGTATGCATTTGGAATTCGATTTTCACTTCATAGATCAATCGATCTAAAAAAAAAAAAAAAAAAAAAAAAAAAATAAGAATAACAATAATAATAAATGATTTACTGAAGTTTGTGGGTATCTTCACTGAAAATCCTCACGAGACTACAACTCGTCCACTAGGGTAACCTAGGGGTTTAAAGCCTTGTTACATATGGTAAATGTAACCGCGATGCCTGCGAAAGTGAGTTAGAATTCTTCTTTTCTAGTTTTATTTTGCTCGAGGACTAGCAAAACATAGGTTTGGGGGTGTGATAAGTGCTTAATAATTTATAATTTAGTTACCTTTCCATAGCACTTATCAATATTTTTAAACTGATAAATACATATTTTACCATGAAATTGAACAAACATTGAAGTAAGTTTAAAATATGGTAATTATTCTCTTAAACTAGATTCTGAACTTGTCTCTCCCTTGGTTGCAATCTTTCATGAAAATTACAAAAAAATATATAAGAAGATTGTGTTGACCCGACTAAGGTTATAACTAAATGGGCTTTGGTCCTGATTTGATTGAAAGTTATAATTGTATAGGAAAATATTTGATTAACTCTTTTATTAAGTCACGGTCTGATCTGGTTGAGTCCAATCTGAAGCAGTTTAGTAAGAATTAAATGACATTGGGCTCGAGAACGAGTTCAAGCCAAATCAACAATCATGACCCACTTCAAACCCAAAGTAACTCCCAACCAATTCTTTACCTGCCTTCATATAAAATTTATAAATTTAAAAAACAAAAAAAAAAGAAAATAATAAATATAATAAAATAAATAAAAATAATTTCGGGGAATTCACTGTTCATATGAACAGTGTCCCGTGAAAACACTGTTCATATGAACAGTGTTACAAAAAAAAATAATAATAATGTAAACAAGAAGCCACTGTTCATCTTCTCCCCCGCAGTGCATCCGGGCCGTTCCCCTTCTTCCCATCGATTCCGCCTCGTCCTCCGCCTGTGACGTAGCCCGCAGCCGAGACCCAGCTCCGCCATCAAGCCGCGTCGAGGCATCTCCCCGTTGATCCCGCGGCCACCCACCATTCGGAGCGATCCTCCCAGCAGCCGGAAGTCACCCATCCGTGATCAAGGCAACGCAGCCATCTTCCTTCCTGCCTCTGCAACCACGGATCCATGTTCTCCACTCTTCCGGATCTCCAGCTCCTTTCAACGTCCCCGTGATCCCAGCGATCCTGCTTCCAAGTTTAAGCACCAGTCCAAGTTCCCAGCGTCCGTCTGCAGTGGTCCTCCAGCACCATTTCTTCCGCCGGTGATGCATCCCACGCTTCAAGCCTCCGCGTCTGCAAGCACTGTGACCCAAGGACCCAGCACCTCTTCCGTGATTTCCTCCCGTCGATCAAGCTCCCATTTCTTCCGCCCGTTTCAAATGCAGCTGGTGATCCCACGGATTGACGCCCTCCTTCCGTTTCCAAATCCCAGCCCCCAAGCAATCGGATCCCCAGCAATCACGCATCCTCTCCCTCTCGATGCTTCAACGATTGATCTATAAAAGGGAGAGAGGGAAGAAACAGAGGGAGGAGGCTCGGTGGAGAAGAAAGAAACAGGGGGGCTCTGTTTCGGTGAAGAAGAAGAAGAAAGCCGAGAGAAAGAAATAAAAAAAAGAAGAGAGAGGGGAGGAAAGAGAAGAGTCTTGGATATTTTGGGAATTATGGGAGGTGATCAACTTCATTTGAGGATGGGAGGTCGTCCGGAAGCCATGCTCGGCTAAACATCTAGTCTAGGGCTGGATGAAGCCCTAGCAATGTATCAGGGCATTGTAGTTCTTATTTTTATTATTATTTTGGAGCTTGTTTAAATTCTTATTTTCAATGAAATATTCCTTTATGATATTTAAACTTTGAGCATGCTAGTTACTAATCATGTTTGCTAAAGTAGTCTAAGATGATCCATGCCTAGGAAGATGAAGTGTGCTGCATCCTAGATTAGCATACTTAGGTAGACACTTCATGCTATACCGAAGATGGATCTTCCTAACACTCTTTATGTTTTTATTTTAATAGGCTTATAGCCAAAATTGCATGCCTTCCAAAAGATAAAAATTAAGAACACAATCCTTGATGCAATGCTATGTGGTGGATTCCAAACCCTAGATCTATTTACTTTGATTAAATTTCAATTCGTACTCATAGATTAATTTAGTTGAATCAAGTTAGCAAATCCTTCTTTTTGATTTATTTTTAAAAGAAAAATAACTTGTCTCCAATCCCTGTGGACCGACACCCGTAATCACTATCCTACAGGATACGTGCTATTGCGTGGTTTATTTTCAAAATTGAAATAACCGATCAATCTCCCAGTGATCCTCGCGTTCCCTCCTTTCCGGATTAGCACCTGCACTCTTTCGGAATAGAGATTCCCACTCTCACTTCATCACAAAGAAAAGAACTTTTTAACTTCCAATCCCATGAAGAATAGCTGAAAATACTATTCATTCCTAAAATTACTATTCAGGCTGAAATCACTGTTCATATGAACAGTGTTCCGAGATAACACTATTCATATGAACAGTGTTCCGTGAAAACACTGTTCATATGAATAGTGTTACGTAAAAACACTGTTCATATGAACAGTGTTACGGGAATTTTTCTTAAGTTCACTGTTCTTCTTCCTCCCAGCTGCTTTCGGCCGTTCCATTCCAGTGTCCAAGTTCCATTCCTCTTCTCCCCGCGATGCATCAAGACCGACGTCCATGCAATTTTCCAGCATCCTCTGCATACCAGCCGCCTGTTCCACGTTCCCAGCTTCCTTCCAAATCAGTCGATCCATCAGCTCCCGATCCTGCCATTTCAGCCATCCGGATTCACATCATCTCCCACGTCCGCTCCTCCCAGTAGTCAGCATTCTTCACGCGCGCCCCATTCCTCTTCAGCGATGAAGCATCCTGTGATCGCGTCTGGCTCCACCCTCTTCCGGAAACCCAGCAACCTCCCATGCCCGTCCGACTGCAAGCGGGATCCAAACATCACATCCAGCCATCCCGCCGATCACGACTGCAGCTCCTCCGCCTTTGCTCCCTTCCGTTTCCGCATCCAAGCATGCGTGGCATTCAACCTCCAGCCCTTCATCCGAATCAAAGATCTCAGCCTCATCCGTCCGTGCGCCCATTCCGCCCATTCCAGCACCCATCAACGATCGAGCCGTGATGCAAGCCGTGATCCGGCGTCCTCCTGTCGACCCCGCAGCAGCCGGTCTGTGCGTTTCCTCCCATCGATCACGGCAGACCCCAGCTGCCTTCCGCTTCGAATCCGGCGTCCGTGATCCACCTCTTCCGCAACGTCCCAGCAACAAGCCGTGATCGGCTCCTCCATTCCAGCCGTCGGCATTCAACGCCCAAATCCTAGCGTCCCAGCCACTCATGAAGCACCTCATCCGCGCCGGATCTTCACCCGTTTCAGTCTCCCAGCGTCACGCGATTCATCCCAAGACTGCGCAGCCCGGACAATCCTCTCAACGTAATCAGAGGGGGGTGGATGACCTATTTAAGAGTGGAGGAATAGGGAAGAAAGGGAGCTCGGTGTGCGGGGTGGAGGCCAAGTAACAGGAGTGCTCGGCTGGTTCAAGAAGGAACAGGGGAGAGGGCTCGTTTTGAAGGAAATGCTCTGTTTTCTCTTTTGAAAACAGAGCATGTTCTAATATGATTTTTTGTTTTTCTTTTTCTTTTTTTTTTAAAGAGTTTTATTTATGCTAAAGTTGTAATTTCTGTTGTTTTTAATTTCCGTTCTTCAAATTCTGTAATCTTTCTTCTTTTTCATGCAATATATGAAATTTTCTTTTATGCAATTTATGTTCCAGGTTTCAATCTTCTTAGCACTATTTTCATCCATGCCAAAGTAGTCCTTTGAATAGTTAAACATTTCATGAATTTATAAATGCTCTTTGATTTCTAAGAACTTGTCTTTTCATTATTTTTAAATAAAAATCATTCTCCGGTAGACTAGAGAATCTATTAACATCTCCGACATAATGTTTTTCTTTTGTTATTCAAAAATCGATTTCGAATTCGAATGAACGTTCTAATTTTTATGCAACTCCAATCGCCTCCCTGTGGATCGACCTCTTACAACCACTATTCTTCGAGTAGAACAGGTAAGAGTAAATTAAATTTAAACTTTGTTTGTCGGTTCTAACAACGATCTGTTTAGCATATTTTTAGTTAAACAGGAATCGGACGAACACATAGCTTCTGGGATCATTAAAGTTACTTATGCATTGTAACATATCATGTATGAAACATATATACTTAAAATAAATGCTTAGGAAACATTAATAACATAACATGATCCATAACAGGATTAGGACAGGTTACTTACATTCTTCACTATTCATGCATACAATTCAAATTGTATAAAGAAAAACACTGGTTCATCTTATAAAACGTAATACAAGATCTACGATAGGATTAAGACAGATTACTTACAGTGATTCGTTTTCTCCCAAGTTTCTTACGTCCTGGTGACGGATCCCGAGTCACCTAAAATCACATTATAATGAGCATATTATTTCCTTTTTACTTGTTTGGATCCTACCCGAAATTTAGCCCAAGTCTAATGTGTTCATATTGGAGCCTTGATTGGGTCCATATGGTTTAATTGACCTTCTAATTGGTCATTAGGCTTAATCCCAAGTTTAATTGGGTCTGCTGGAATTAACTCCACTCAACTGGGTTCGGATCCCACTCAATCCCTCATCCGGGTTCACCCAACTAGATTGAGTCCGGTTTAATTGGGTTTACTTAACCCATTTCAAATTTTTTTTTAGGCTTAACGGGTTGCGGGTTCGGATCCGACCCGCGAACCCGTGCTCATGTTTTTCCTTCTCCCCCCTTCCAGAGGCTTCCGCCTCTTCACCTTCCGCGACCCCTCTCTCCTCCGACGCTCTTCCTCTCTCTTCTCTTCTTCGCCCTCGCCGGAATCGTGGGTGTTTCGGCCGATTCCTCGGCCTTCTTCTTCTTCTCCGGCCGAATCCACGGCCTCTCTTCCTCCGTCACTCCCTCTCTTTCTCTCTCTCTTTCTCTTTCTTTCTTCTTTGTTTTCGCCGAGACCCTAGCCTCCGGCCGAGCCCTCGGCTTTCTCCGGCTCCGGTCTTTCTTCCCCTTTTCCCTCTCTTTCTCCCTCTATCTTTCTTTCTTCTTTGTTTTCCGCCGAAAACCCTAGCCTCCGACCCCTTTGTCCCTTTCGTAACCCTCCACCTTCTCCCTTTTTTTTCTTTTGCAGGCGGCCGGGGAGGCGAGGCTCCTCCCGATCCACAGACCGAGGCGGAGCTTCCCCCCCGGAGGGCCGGCGGAAGGAAGGCCTGCCCTTCCTCTTCTCCGAAGCGATGCCGGAGAAGGGGAGAAGCGCCGGGAGGTGGGGTTACGGCTGGATCTCCTCCGGTGAGTTCATTCTAATTTTTCCTCTCTCTTTCTTTCTCTTTTTCTTTTCTTTTCTTTTCTTTTCCTTGGTCCTTCCTTCCGGCACCACCACCCCTTGCCGGAGAAGAGGTGGTGGTCCGATCGGGGCTGGCGGCCCTGTGGCTGCCTCTGTTGCCGTCCCGGCCAGATCCGGCGGCCCGGGTTGCCCCCCGAACCCCAGGGTACCCGCGGCCGAGGCCGCGGTGTCTGGTTCGTTCGCGGGCCGATCCCGGTTGGGTTCGGCCCGGGTGGTCGTCGAGTACGCGGTCTGTGAGTCCGGCCCGACCCGGGGCTTGTGTGGGTTTTTCTCCCTCTCCTGTGCCGGCCTCCTCCCCTCTGTTTCACTGTTGACACAGAGGGGGAGAGCACCCCACAGAGGGGTTTCTTTACTTCTGTTAAACCCTAACCCTAAAAACTCCTTACCTTGGTCAGCTGCAGTCGGGCAGTACCTCCCCCTGGTAGTCCCTCCTTCCTCTTGGAGCTTCAGGGCTCCTTCGCCTTCGGTTCCAGGGCTTCGGCTCTCTCACTCTCTCGTTCAGTATTCTAGGGGGTCTGTCACTTGGGGTTGCCGGCAGAGGCTTAAATAATTTGTTTAGAGGATGAAACCCCCCTCTGAGAGGTCCCATCCTCTCCTTTCCTCCATACTCCGGGACTGGCCGCCGCCCCCTGTCTCCGGCGCGCCGGCATCGGCTGCCAGCAGGGGGTGAGGTGACCCTTCCCTGTCAGTCTTATCCCTTCGTTTTTTTTTTTAACTATTATAATAACCATTATAATAATACTGCCCACAGTGAAATTTGGGCCCAAACCCTTAACTGGGCCTATTTCTTATTGGGCCTAGTAGGTTCTGGGCCCGGACATTACATCCTACCCCCCTTAAAATAAATTTCGTCCTCGAAATTAAACATACCTTAGGTTCTGGTTTTTAAAAGTAGTCAATCATTGAGTCATCCTCGAGATCTCAGTTAGTTTCTCTCTCGGAGTACCTACTGATAAGATTTTGACAAACAAAGTCATGGCATCTCAAAACTTGAACCTTTCCATCTATGACACGTAGGAGTTCTTTGATCTCTTTCAAAAGAGGACTAATCTTCCAACCTTAGATTTTAAATGCTATGATTCTTGGCCCAAGAAATTAATTGCTCTCGATTAAGTCCACACAACGGTCGTAATCGGGTTAATAGAAATAGGTGAGAGCATTAGCATCAAATACTTTTCATAATCTATAATCCTCTTTCTTCTCTTAACTTTGCCTACAATTTAATGATCAACCTTTATCCTAGCAAAACCTCAAACCCCTTTCGAAGAGAAAGATTGAAAATGTTATAGCTAGGTGTGGGGGCCATTCCAGGTCTAAGCCCTAAGGAACCATCAATCCGTTAATACTAAATTTAAGATGCTCAAAATCTTCTAGGAATTGCCACAATAGAAAAACTCACTGGTGAAATTATATAGCTATCTCCAGATTATTCAGAGAATCAACAACACTTTTCTCCATTAGAATTCTAATTCAAAATTTTTTTTTTTCAATAATTCTATTCATCAATACAGTTTCATCATTAGATCTTATCAAAAGAATAAGGTCTAACATTTTCAGATTTGATTCTTTTGGTAGGTGATCTAAATCAAACTTTTCTCTTATACACAAAAATCTACATCTCAATTCTGAATAAGAACTTCGAGTTTCTTTGTCAAGGTATCAACTGCTCTCGATTACCCGATCTATCACAAGATTAGATCATAAACAACTTCAATCCACCCTTGATAGATATTCATCAAAGTCAATTGACAACCTCAATTTCTTTCAATCGAATAAAGGATGGATATTAATTAAAAAAAAATTCAAGCTTCAAATTTAGGAGGGAGAAGGTTCATACCAACATATTCTAGATCCAAGATCAAAATCGATGATCTATTAATTCATGTCAAAAGATGCTAAGAAGTTTCTTAGCATGACATAAAACTGGAGAATCTAGGATAGCACAGTGCTATCCAAAAATCAGAACATTCTCCTTTTATTCATCCAGAAAAATCTTACCACACAAGAAAACAGATCAAATCTTTTGTTATTAAAACCTTCCGAATCAAAAGAATAATACTTCTGGCCAACTTAGATAAATAATTCAGATCACTATGTTTTCGCTGCGCATTCTGATCAAATTCCTTTGAATTCACAAATAACTTTTGATCAACATACTATTTGCCTACAAACAGAACTATTTAATTCCTCATCTGTATTTGCATTTCAAATCTTTCCTCCATCTTGATCGAATGTTACTTAGCCAAAACTTCTTTTTACTTTTCCATGAGCGAGTAAAGAAAGGGTATCCCAACATAAGATCCTCTTAAATAAGCGACAACGCTTTAAATGAATTTTACATTTTCAACAACTTCATTTATTGAAAATAAGCCTTCTTTCCTAATACGAGATAAGCTCTCAAGTCATCTTAGGACATTTTAAGCTCGAAATTGTGTAAACTTCTGAAAATTATTTCTCAATATCCCAATCTTATATTAGGTATCTTTAAATTGCATGAACAATAATCTGCCCTACTTTAGCATTGCTAGAAGGTAATTCTTGATCTCACATCCCCGTTAAAAGAAAAGGATGTATACTTTTGTTGTAAGATCTCTATTTAAAAATCTTCTTCTATTGTACTCTTTCCACTAGACGATGATATGTGGAATTATCATCCATAACTTTCAGCTTCCTCATGAAACAATTTAAACTTGCTTCTTAGTGATAAATGAAAGCATTTAATAATTGCCCCTCTATTAGAGATAAAATAATTTATTTCAAATCTTACAAGCATGATCACTAAATACAAACTCCTGCAACATCATGTGCTATTGGGCATGTTCCCGTATCAACTCTATTGCTGATTCCACTCGCATTTCCTAATGACCCCATGTCATGATCATTCTCTCTTTTTTTTTTCTTTTTTTTTTTCTTTTTGTCAAAACATCAACTAATATTTGTTTAATTGATTTATCACAGGATCACAAACTACTGCACTTTATCCAATGTAGAACATTTGAGCCTAAAATATTCTTCAACATTGAAAATTATTCTCAGAATTTACTAAATGACTTCCAATCAAAATATTAATCTTGCATTATAATTTGTAAAGATTTAATATTTCATATTCCAAGTAAACAAGGAGAAACTCTTAAATCTCATTCTCAAATATACTTTCTTTTTATATAATAGTTTCATGCATAATTGTCATACAAATTTCATCCTCGAAGAATATAAAACCTTTCCTTGTCCAAGCCTGAAACAACTTATGAATAAACCCTATCCTGCCATCAAAATAATTAACTTCAAACTAGAAGTATCATCCACAGTACCCAGTACCAAGTTAAACTTCCAATATCACCTATATACTGATACATAAATAATCACAATGTACTTTAATATTCCATGGCTAGTATTCCACTTAACATCAGTCAAAATCTAATTTAATCATAATCCAAAATACAAATTACTCCGTCGAGAAATCTCCAAAATAGCTTTTTCTTATTTTGGCATGGCTCGTTAGCATTCTGATTCAAAACACCAAAATTCTTAGTAGTCTTAAATCTTAAGCTCTAATACCATACCTGTCACAATCATGCCCCTAGAATGGCTTTGTATTAGCCCTAGCTTCTTTCTTTTTGTTGCTCATTATCACCTATCAAAATATTTGTGTCAAGCAATTTTCGTGACTGACCGATGATACGACCAATAAAATCTTTTCTTTCTTTCCAATTATACGGAATCTCACAAAATGAGACTTAACTACCCCTGCCCTTATTAAAATTTAAAATTCTTACTCATGGTTAACCTATTGCTCTGATACCACTAAATGTCACGCCCCGGACCCGGATCCGTGACACGGCCGTGCTATTGCCGACTACCGCCCACAATAGCACGCAGCCTCATACCTGGGTAACAGGGTAGTCAAACCAACCAAATCTTTTGTTATGAAAGCATTCTTAATACAACATGCTGGTCAGTACCCAAATACAGAGCTTCTATGTAGTTTATGTACACAAAAGTATACTTGCTTTACCCCAAAAGAAAGAAGCCCTGATACCAGATTAACGTGTCTCTGGCAGCTATCAGTGATAAGGATCTGAAAGAAAAAGTAAATGAACGGATATGAGCTACACGGCTCAGTAAGTAATCCTGCATAATCCTACCGGATCAACCAGTAGGCTAAACATGTAAATCAGGGTTTGAGAAGCTGACATGCATGTTTATCTAATAATCATCATGGCATAATATGTATGCAATTTAAACAAAGCAGTAGTGCAAATCACAAAATTTTCATAATATATATATATGAAACCGTGCCCCCGGCATGCCGTGGTCCTTTTACTCTCGGATGCTACTGCGAAGTCAGACTCGGCCACTGGCGGAGCCAGCTCAGTTATTATTCAGCCACTGGCGGGGAAAGCTCAATTACTATTCAGCCACTGGCGGGGCAGGCCCAATTCCAATTCAGCCACTGGCGGGGCAGGCTCAGTTACTATTCAGCCACTGGCGGGGCAGCTCAGTTACTATTCAGCCACTGGCGGCTCAGTCATTCTCAGTAGCATCTTTGAGCCCATTATAGTGCCTCTGGGCTATCTAAGACTTTATAAACTTACATGCATGATTATAATATCAGTATCATCATGTTGCATACATAGCCATAGCTTCTGGGATCATTAAAGTTACTTATGCATTGTAACATATTCATGTATGAAACATACATACTTAAAATAAATGCTTAGGAAACATTAATAACATAACATGATCCATAACAGGATTAGGACAGGTTACTTACATTCTTCACTATTCATGCATACAATTCAAATTGTATAAAGAAAAACACTGGTTCATCTTATAAAACGTAATACAAGATCTACGATAGGATTAAGACAGATTACTTACAGTGATTCGTTTTCTCCCAAGTTTCTTACGTCCTGGGTGACGGATTCCGAGTCACCTAAAATCATATTATAATGAGCATATTATTTCCTTTTTACTTGTTTGGATCCTACCCGAAATTTAGCCCAAGTCTAATGTGTTCATATTGGAGCCTTGATTGGGTCCATATGGTTTAATTGACCTTCTAATTGGTCATTAGGCTTAATCCCAAGTTTAATTGGGTCTGCTGGAATTAACTCCACTCAACTGGGTTCGGATCCCACTCAATCCCTCATCCGGGTTCACCCAACTAGATTGAGTCCGGTTTAATTGGGTTTACTTAACCCATTTCAAATTTTTTTTTAGGCTTAACGGGTTGCGGGTTCGGATCCGACCCGCGAACCCGTGCTCATGTTTTCCTTCTCCCCCCTTCCAGAGGCTTCCGCCTCTTCACCTTCCGCGACCCCTCTCTCCTCCGACGCTCTTCCTCTCTCTTCTCTTCTTCGCCCTCGCCGGAATCGTGGGTGTTTCGGCCGATTCCTCGGCCTTCTTCTTCTTCTCCGGCCGAATCCACGGCCTCTCTTCCTCCGTCACTCCCTCTCTTTCTCTCTCTCTTTCTCTTTCTTTCTTCTTTGTTTCGTCGAGACCCTAGCCTCCGGCCGAGCCCTCGGCTTTCTCCGGCTCCGGTCTTTCTTCCCCTTTTCCCTCTCTTTCTCCCTCTATCTTTCTTTCTTCTTTGTTTTCCGCCGAAAACCCTAGCCTCCGACCCCTTTGTCCCTTTCGTAACCCTCCACCTTCTCCCTTTTTTTTCTTTTGCAGGCGGCCGGGGAGGCGAGGCTCCTCCCGATCCACAGACCGAGGCGGAGCTTCCCCCCCGGAGGGCCGGCGGAAGGAAGGCCTGCCCTTCCTCTTCTCCGAAGCGATGCCGGAGAAGGGGAGAAGCGCCGGGAGGTGGGGTTACGGCTGGATCTCCTCCGGTGAGTTCATTCTAATTTTCCTCTCTCTTTCTTTCTCCTTTTCTTTTCTTTTCTTTTCTTTTCCTTGGTCCTTCCTTCCGGCACCACCACCCCTTGCCGGAGAAGAGGTGGTGGTCCGGTCGGGGCTGGCGGCCCTGTGGCTGCCTCTGTTGCCGTCCCGGCCAGATCCGGCGGCCCGGGTTGCCCCCCGAACCCCAGGGTACCCGCGGCCGAGGCCGCGGTGTCTGGTTCGTTCGCGGGCCGATCCCGGTTGGGTTCGGCCCGGGTGGTCGTCGAGTACGCGGTCTGTGAGTCCGGCCGACCCGGGGCTTGTGGGTTTTTCTCCCTCTCCTGTGCCGGCCTCCTCCCCTCTGTTTCACTGTTGACACAGAGGGGGAGAGCACCCCACAGAGGGGTTTCTTTACTTCTGTTAAACCCTAACCCTAAAAACTCCTTACCTTGGTCCAGCTGCAGTCGGGCAGTACCTCCCCCTGGTAGTCCCTCCTTCCTCTTGGAGCTTCAGGGCTCCTTCGCCTTCGGCTCCAGGGCTTCGGCTCTCTCACTCTCTCGTTCAGTATTCTAGGGGGTCTGTCACTTGGGGTTGCCGACAGGAGGCTTTAATAATTTGTTTAGAGGATGAAACCCCCCTCTGAGAGGTCCCATCCTCTCCTTTCCTCCATACTCCGGGGACTGGCCGCCGCCCCCCCCCGTCTCCGGCGCGCCGGCATCGGCTGCCAGCAGGGGTGAGGTGACCCTTCCCTGTCAGTCTTATCCCTTCATTTTTTTTTTTTAACTATTATAATAACCATTATAATAATACTGCCCACAGTGAAATTTGGGCCCAAACCCTTAATTGGGCCTATTTCTTATTGGGGCCTAGTAGGTTCTGGGCCCGGACATTACACATCCTATGTCTAACCCTATGGAATTATAAACTAGGCTTAAGTTCTACCCACAACTAAAGCTATGCTATGATACCACTAAGTGTCATGCTCCAAATCCAAAACATGACATGCTCATACTACCGTAGAGTACCACACATGATAACACAAAGCCAACTATAGCAATCTGTAAAGAAATCCAACTCATCCCATATATAAAGGATCCAAATCACCCATCAATTAAATATTGAAACAAGTTGCTAAAACAGAGGTTCTGAATCCTAGTTTTACATCATGGTTCTTTTACAAAATTTATGATGCCGGCAACATAGATGATTGTGGGTGTCAATTATTCATAAGATGAGTCCCATCCTCATAGTTGAAGGGGAAATTTGACTTCTTATTTTTTTGGGACACGAATTTTACCTTTAATCTTTCTTGATCAGGATGTTAACACAGTCCTTGAGGCAGCGATTAATCTTTCATTCCTAAGAACCCTAAAACCCAGAAATATCCACAGGGTTATCTTTTCTATTAAAGACAAATTTCCTCTTAGAACTCTCATTTTGGAATATCGATTGTAGCTAATATGGTAATTCAGGACTTACAAGCATAGAGTGGCTTGATAATAGATTGACCTGGATAATTTACATCTAATTCAGTTACTGCAGGTGCCATCTACTTTGGGGCCAGTTATCTTTCTTTCATGGATCGGAAATGAACCTTTTGAAGTTATGGATGACATGAGCTAAATTCTTCTAAGTTCACTAGATCGAGATTTGAGCTCCACTGCCACACTCTATCACCCTCTTAGTTATAAAATCTTTTACTTCTCAATTAAGACAGCATTACTGGAACATTTTATGCTTAAGATCTATTTATGAACTGGACTGCATTATTTGCTATTCTTCAAATCGCTGAAATTTAGTCCCAAGAATGTTAGATTAGATGATTAAGGTGGACATTGTTCACAAAAAGCATCTCTTTCGGCATCAGAAAAATTTAATGTGTATACATGATCTGTCCTGGACCATCAACTCACACTGAACTTTGGTTTTCTCTTCTTCCCCTTGAGTAATTCTCCACATCTTCTTCAACATGACTGTCAAAACCTGTCGGTAGAACATGATCATTAGATCCATGGTGGTGATCTAACATGGAACAGCGAGAGAGGCATTATTTGGTTTTGCCTGCCTTTTCTCACTCAATGGAAAAGCTGGATGCTTAATTTTTATCAAAATTATTATAGAGATGAATGTACTTCACATTCTTCAAATCTTTCCATCAAGAAAAAAAAAAACTTTCAAATCTGAATTGAAGTAGGTGGAGGCACATTTGGTGTCTGATACAACACAAGAATGTCTAAAAGATTTGATTCTCGGGGCATGTAGGACAGTTGAGTAGAGAGACATTGTATAATTATACGTAACCAGAGAATGTCTGTGTTAATATGCTCGATGCACGATAGAAAATTGTTTGCCTCATGTATGCGTTGTTGCACAATTTTTTGTTAATGCAAGTGTTTGGCATAATGCATTATTGGCCTCATTCATGTCTTTTTCTTCATAGGTCATGCCCTCTTATTAGCTCTATATACATAATGTTAAAAAGTATGCAACAACTATGTATATAGTTGAATAATTGGTTTGCAGTTCACTCTAGAAATATATAATACATGGAAGGGAGCCCATGATTGGAAGACCCTTCTTGTTAATTCTTTTTTCCCTGCTCCATTTTGTTTGATTGTTATATTTATTGACCCCACCGTTATAGGTTTGATTGATTGGGGTTGCATTTATTTTTTTGTTTTCAAAGAAAAAGATTGGAGTGCCCATCAGAGTCCTTTCATATTGACAATGAAATAAAGAAGCATGAAATGAATCAGAATCAAATCCATTTCATATTGGTAATGAAATGAAAACTAGGAAATCAATCAGACCCACATTTGAGAAAAAAATGTTCATTTTAAATGTAGACTGTCCCTTGCAGCATGCTTAGAAAAGCAAGAAGCAGAAAACTTACAAACTCCTATATTGATTCATTTGGCTTCTGCCAAGGCCAGCAAGATTCTGGTTTTCCTTGTCATCCATATTGTTCACCAAATGATAAGCAGGAACTCCACCCAACCCTCAACTTCTTAATGTTCTTTAAGGGCCCAATCTCCCCAAGTAGACAATATAGAATGAAGCCAGCCCTTAATTTGGATTTGAAATTGTCCTAACCTGATAAAAGGGCATCTCATCAAAGCAAAAAATAGTTTTTGATTATGTCTGTTTCATGTGCCAGGCCAATTATCTCTTGGCTAAATTATTAGCTGCTAAGAAACTTTGCTCTGACAGCCAAGCAAGGATTCTCACTCTCTCTTATGCTTGAGCTTTCCAAATAACTAGCAATTTGATATTGAGATTCCACCAGCGTGAAAAAATCTATAGGAAGAATTTGCAGATCTCCACTTGACACCATCAGGAGTATTAGAATCACTTGATACCATCAGAAGCAGTAGAAGGCCAGCCGAACAAGATTGAAAACTTTTATCAAATTAGAAAATTCATTAATATGATCTCATTCAACATCTTGGCAAAGAGGGGATTTACCAGTAGAGATCTCTATCCCTCCACCTGCATGGCAAGAAAATGAAGCAATCTTCTCCACAACTCGAGCAAATACATTTGGAAAAAACTGACAATAAAAGCTCAACTAGCCATTTGTCCCTTTGAATCTAATATTCTCACTTATTCCTAGGATAAAAGAGGTACAACATGTAAAGTATTCTTAACTTTCAAAATCCCCCAAAAATGAGAAGCAATAGAGGCCAGATCTTCCAAGGATGAAAGAGGACCATATAAAACTATTCTAGTAACAACCTAGGACGTTATCCAAATGGCTAGCCGGAAGGTATTATTTGGGTTTCTTGATCCCCAAAATTTACTCAACGAATAATCAATGTAGGAGTAAACACATACTTGCACTCACATGAGTCCTCACATACTTCCTCCATTTAAGCCCTAACGTACTCATCAGGCTAAGGGTTTAAACCCATTCAAATTTAATCACAAACACCACGATCAGCCCATAGTCAGCCCCAATGAATTCATATAGTAGTATCTCCTAGTCCATATAGGTTATAGGCTAGATCCACTATGGCACTATTTTTGTAAATAACCTAGGAACTCACTGAAAATGGCTAGCTGGAAGGTATTATTGGGTTTCTTGATCCTTTATAAGTACCCAAAATCTATCCAGCGAATAATCAATATGGGACTAAATACATGTTTGGACGGATCCTCGTATTCCCAATCTTCAGAATATCTATCTGAAAACACCTAGTTGTAGACATTGGATCTATGTTCTCTTGTGGTCATCGATGGGCCCAAGTGCTTCTACGGACCATGCACAAAAAAACCAAGCAGTCATAAATGGAGATTGTATTGATTAATCCATGTGTCGCTGTTTGATGTCTATTACGAGGCAGATGTTCACATATGCATGCATGCGTACATGAACATGCAAGGACATGCAACACATTCAAGCCTAATCGAGTTGGGGGTGGGGAGCTCAAGGCATGGATTGCTCAGGTTAAACTTGCCATGGTTCTGCTTTTGAGAGAATTTGTTTTTAAATAATTCATAGCTTATTCAAGACTCATGTCCAAGTCAGACCAACATACAACTAGTTCAAGCTTGATCCACCCTGTCCAAATGAATGTGAATCTTTCAAAGTGCTTCGAAACAACCGCCGGCCATCCAGGCAATTAATAGCCATGCAAGCGGTCTTTCCACAACCGCTGGCAATCAGAAATTCAGAACCTTCCTTCTTGCTCGCCTCTTGGCGGAAAAACCGAGCTGCAGCATCCAAAAACCCTCGCCATGAAGCCCTGCTTAACATTTCTTGCAGGCGTAGGAGTCCGACAACTCGCTTAGTAACAGATGGCAATAACATTGGCTAAAAACCTTCGCCGGCCTCCTCTCCCTTTCAACAAAGCCATGGCTTGTCCATTTCTGCATCTCTTCTTCAATCCATCTCCTATATATAACCCAAGTTCCATGAACCCAGCCCCATCACTCTCTAATCACCCACATCCATCCCAATGGGAAACCTAAGCCTCCTCACCCTCCTTCACCTCCTCTTCTTCTTCATTCTCTTCAGCCCTTTTTCTGTAACTGCTCGCAACCATGTCGGATTCATCACCGTCGGCGCCGAGGCGTCTGAACTACAAACCTATGTAGTCCATGTACAGCCGCCATTGTCGGACTGTGTTTGCCACGTCCACCGACCGGGAGATGTGGTACAAGTCCTTCCTCCCGGAGACCCCTGCAAGAATGGTCCACATGTACACCAATGTGGCCAGTGGCTTCGCCGCGAGGCTCACCGAGCAGGAGCTGGAGGACATCAAGAAGAAGCCTGGATTCGTCCATGCCTATCCCGACCGCCTTTATTCCCTTCAGACTACACATACGCCGGAATTCTTAGGCTTGCAGCTCAACAGAGGGGTCTGGAAGGACGCCAACTATGGCGAAGGGGTGATAGTCGGAGTGCTCGACACCGGGATCTTCCCCGACCACCCTTCTTTTAGTGGCGATGGGGTACCGCCGCCGCCTGCCAAATGGAAAGGGCGGTGCGACTTCAACGCCAGCCTTTGCAACAACAAGATCATCGGTGCGAGGTCATTCATCAGCGGCGCGATGGCCATGAAAGGAAGAGGTACCGCCGCGACACCTCCAGTTGACGATGAGGGGCATGGAACCCACACTGCGAGCACAGCGGCGGGAGCACGCGTGGCTGGTGCTAATGTTCTTGGGAATGCCAAGGGCACAGCCTCCGGGATGGCACCTCTTGCCCACCTTGCCATCTACAAGGTGTGCACCGAGGATGGCTGTGCCGACTCCGACATATTGGCTGCAATGGACGCGGCGGTGGGTGATGGAGCCGACGTGCTCTCGCTCTCCCTCGGAGGAGACTCCGTTCCATTTTACATTGATGGGATCGCAATTGGTGCTTTCGGGGCCGTCAAGAATGGAGTATTCGTGAGCTGTGCCGCCGGTAACTCCGGCCCGAATGCAAGCTCTCTCTCAAATGAGGCCCCATGGATCCTTACGGTGGCTGCAAGCACCATGGACAGGAACATAAGGGTGACGGTGAAGCTCGGCAATGGCCAAGAATTCAACGGCGAGTCGCTCTACCAGCCACAGATGTACACCCCCACCTTCTACCCTCTCGTCTACGCCGGTGCCGGCCCAAAGCCTGATGCCGCCTTCTGTGGCAACGGCTCGTTGGATGGCCTGGACGTGAAGGGTAAGATAGTGCTCTGCCAGCGCGGTGGCGACGTCGCGAGGATAGCCAAGGGCATAACCGTGCAGAGTGCCGGCGGCGTCGGCTTGGTTCTCACAAACGGACCTCTTGATGGATACAGTACCCTTGCCGATGCTCACGTCCTTCCGGCGTCCTACGTCGGTTACTCCGACGGAGTCAAGATCAAATCCTACATCGCCGCTTCGTCCAACCCGACTGCGTCGTTCATTTTCAAGGGCACCGTTCTCGGGTATCGCCGGCTCCGGCGATCACATCGTTCTCCTCAAGAGGACCGAGTCTGGCCAGCCCAGGTATTCTGAAGCCGGACATCACTGGTCCAGGCGTAAGCGTCTAGCTGCATGGCCTTTCCAGGTCGGGCCGCCGACGTTTTATCAGCACCGGTCCGACCTTCAACATAATATCCGGCACCTCCATGTCCACTCCTCATCTCAGCGGCATCGCGGCGCTGGTCAAGGCCGCACATCCAGATTGGTCCCCGGCTGCAATCAAATCGGCGATCATGACGACGGCCGACATACTGGATCATAGTGGGAAGCCGATCGTAAACGAGCAACACCTCCCAGCTAATCTCTTTGCCCTGGGCGCTGGCCATGTCAACCCGGTTAAGGCTGATGACCCGGGGCTAGTCTACGACCTTAGCGCCGGTGACTACATTCCGTACCCTCTGTGGCCTGGCTACACGAGCTCGCAAGTGACAAACAATTGCTCGCCAGCACGTCAATTGTTTGCTGATCAAGAACATCACCGAAGCAGAGCTTAACTACCCTTCGATCTCGGTGTCTCTTGGTGCTGCTACGACGTCGATCACCGTGGAACGGACTGTGAAGAATGTTGGGGAGGCGATGTCGGAGTACTCGGCAGACGTTGATGCTCCTTATGGAGTGGCAGTGAGTGTCAGTCCGGCGAAGCTCCAGTTCTCGGAGGTGAACCAGGAGATGAAATTTTATGTGACCTTCTCAGCGAGCAGAAGCGGTGGTGGTGTGAGGTTTTCGCAGGGCTACCTGAATTGGGTCTCGGAGAAGCGAATGGTGAGGAGTCCGATCTCTGTCACCTTCGGTAACTAGGGAATGCAGATTGCAGGCCCCTGGGGAAGTTCCGATGAAGCCAAAGCTCAGGCGTTCGTGCTTGCCCATTTGGTGACGCGCGTGTTTGTTGGTTTTGTTTTGTATTCTCATGCAGTTATTCACTGGCTTTCATGGACGACGAGCCTCTGAACAAATAAGCTTTTGAGGTGTGAGTCAAGTGGCATGCGAAGGAAAAAAGAACTACTTCATTTTGGTAATTGCAATTAAAACTAATTTATTTCTTTTTAACAAAAGTGGTATGTTTTAGCCACAAAGGTGGTAGCCTGGTAGTAAGGGGCGATAATTCCGTCCAAGTTGCCCGGGTTCGAAAGCGGTTATGCCTTCCTTCCACTTGTACCTGGGTGGTGCTAGGTGTGACGTATTCGCCTTCGGATGGGGAGGGTATGAGTAAAAACGGTGTCTACCCGCATTGAACATTCTCCTGGTGGAGCAGGGTCCAGCGGGGGCTGCTATGCAGGGGTGGGCTGAGATCCTTTCTCCCCCCTACCCCTTTCCCTAAGCAAAAAAAAAGTGGTATCTTTTACCGCAATATTTCCATCTAGATTTAAACTAATTCGCACATTAAGCTCGGTTGGGGAGGCAAACGCATATCACACAATTCGGATGTGGCTTTGGGTGAGGTTAGAGGTAGGTTCACGATTGGACCTAGTTTTTCCTATATTTGGATTCCCAAGGCCAATTGAGAAAATTGAGTAGGGATTAGTTAAAGCCATGTAGGTGATCACCCAACAAGGGCTTAAGGACTTCATATACGTTCAAGTCGGTGTGGCTACATAAAGGGAGGATTGAGCACGTTGACTCTGGGTCAGTCCTCTAAATTCTTCAAGGCCTAATTCCAAAACTTCATTTAGTCTTGACTTCGTTTCATTAAGCTCGGTTAGGGATTAGTTAAATCTAGGCAGAATATTTCCACCTAGATTTAAATGAATTCGCACATTAAGCTTGGTTGGGAAGGCGTTCGGTGAAAGAGGCTGTGCAGTGAAAGAGGCTGAGAAGTGGTGAAAAAGATTTGGGGCTGATGGAGGGGGTTGGTCGGGGTGGGTTAGTCAGGCGACTCCATAAAACAAATACAAGAAAAGACGAATAGATCCTAGATCTATGCGACCATTGAAGTTTCTAGACTGAACTTATTTGGTATTTTTCCAATCCAAAAATGAAATGCTACTTCTTCTGCCTTCTAATAAATTCGGATTGTGTGACATTAAGATTCAATCTGAATTACGAAAAAAAATTATATTATTATTAATTAGATATAATAATAAGATTAATATTATCTTAATTGAAATCTTACTGTATTTTACTATAGTATCTAAGTCCAACGATGCTTATAAATGTCGTCAGATTTTAGCTTTCGCTGATGCTTATAAGAGTAGATAATTAAGCCTTCCGACGCTTATAAGCCGTCGGTAATTAAGAGCTTCCAGCGATGCTAAGCAAAGCGTCGACATAACCTTTAATATCCCGACGCTTTTAATAGCGTCGGAAAGTTCTGCTATGCGAATGAAATTGCCGACGCTTCTATCTAGCATCGGCAATACAAAGTTGATCGAAAATTTTCCAATTTCTTATAGTGTTCTGACGCAGCTTTGGGTGAGGTTCGAGGTAGGTCCATGATTGGACCTAGTTTTCCTCAATTTGGCTTCCCAAGACCAATTGACAAAATTGAGTAGGGATTAGTTAAGCCATACAGGTGATCACCCAACAAAGGGCTAAGGACTTTATATATGTTCAGGTCGGTGTGGCTACATAAAGGAAGGATTGAACACGTTGACTCTGGGTCAGTCCCTCTAAATTCTTCAAGGTCCAATTCCAAAACTTCATTTAGTCTTGACTTCGTTCCATTAAGGCAAACACAAGGAGTGCCTAATATGGCCTATTAGCAGGCATTTCTTTAAACGCCTTATCAATTCGCAGCACTGCAAGTTAGCAACTGAGACACAATTTTGGATAAATACAGAAAAAGAGGCTTTCAAGTTTCAACAAATAATGACAATAAGTGAATCATTAAGATGTGCATGCAGTAGAAAAGCATTACAAGCTTTTAATCTAAAATCTACGCACCCTGCATTACTACAAAGATTACTTGAAAGTGATCAAGATTGGGCTCTGAAACTTTTAATCGGCGCCCTTGGACGATTCCCACACCATTACTTTCATCCATCCTGAAGATAATTCTGAACCTTTTCTTTTGGTTCACCTTCGTAAACCACAGCTTCGTAGGCTTCACCAGCACCGAATTAAACACCCTTTGGCATGTCGATCTCCGGCCAATACGTGGACCTGGCATCCCCCACATTCGTCACTGTCTGGTTCAACCTAATCGACCTTTGTTTTGGCCGAAGAGACACCATGGTAGAAGGGTAGTTCAGCTCTGCTTCGGTGATGTTGGTCGAACAATCGAGCATGGACTCCCACATAATCGCTACTGAAGTCCCAGCCACAAAAGTAAGCAATGTAATCACTAACCTTGATGTCGTAAACCAGCCTGGATCCATAGCCTTCGGAGGCTCCGCATGACCGGTGCCCATGGCATAGTAGTCGGCCAAGGGGTGTCTCTCGTCGGCGATATGCTTCCCGTCGCGGTCCCCTACATGAGCCGTCGTCATTATTGCTGATTTGATTGCTGCAGGTAATCAGGATGTGCCTTCTTTTTTTTTTTTTTTTTTTTTTTGGTAAATGCGGCAATTTATATAGCTCTAACTAGAGTACATCCTGCCCAGTCACGAGAAAGCAAAGAGTACAAAGGAGAAGGAATATCTCCTGCAGATGTCCATAAAAAGTCTCCGGAGTGTCTAGTGGCAAAGGAGGCGACCCAGTCTGCTGCCCTGTTCGCCTCCCGAAACACATGAGCAGCCAACCCACCCATCTCTTGAACCATCCTGCGAGACTCTCTGATAAGAGGATGGCCGTCCCCATATCTATCCACACCTCGGATCCAGTCAATCACCACAGAAGAGTCCCCCTCGAGATACACTCTCTCGGCTCCAAGGGCCCTCCTCGCAAATGTCAACCCCTCCCATGCAGCCCGAAGCTCTGCCCCAACAACAGTAATCCCAGAAATGCGCCGTCCTCCGGCTGCTACTAGCCTGCCAAAAGAATCTCTGATCACGAATCCGATGCCTCCAGCTACACCATCCATCAACATACCACCATCGAAATTCACTTTGAGATGACCAAGGGTGGGGGCACCCAAGAAACAAGGGCGAACCTGGGCGCTATAACAGCGGAAAGAGTACCCCAGATATCCCTGGCCATCTCAGAAGAGAACAACGTGGTAGCTACGGTAACCTTCCTCGCCTGCAGTACAGCTCTATCCACCACCATCCTCGGAGTCGACCGCCTTCCCTCAAATATACCAGCATTCCTGTCCAACCAAATGTGGTAAGCGAGGTATGCTCTGAGAATCCCCACCTCCCAGAGTCTGGGGCTCCGCATAGAAACTCTCAGCAAGTGGATCATGTCCTGTGCCGACTCCACCACCTGGGGCAGGGGAGCAGGTGATCTACTCCATATCTCTCTCGCCCTGGGACACTGCAAAAGAACATGATCAATGGTCTCCTCAATCTCCGTACACATCTCACAGAACTGGGTGCTCCGAACTCCTCGCCGAACTAACAAGCTTCTGGTCGGTAGGCATCCCCATGCCACCTTCCATATGAAGAGCGCCACACGCGGGTGAATCCGCATCCTCCAAATCCATCCTCCCTCAATCTGCAAGATGTGCCTTCTTTACAAGGGCCGCTGAGGCGCAGACTTGGCAATAGAGGTGCTGTTAGCTCGTAATATATTTTTTTATCAGCGTCTAGTTTTTTTTTTTTTTTGTTAGCATCATTTTATTCAAGTAATTTTAAAAATTACTTAATAACTTCTATCAACCTATAATATTTTTTTTTATTAATATGATCTTATATCAATCTATATTATTTTTTTATATAAAATTTGTACGTATACGTGAATATATATAATCTCTTAGATTATCGAATGCAATAAAATAGAAAAATAAAATCACCTTTCTTTCTCTCTTTTTCTCTTGTTTTTTTTAAATATTTAATATGATATTAGAACCATCGATCACCTAATCTGCTGCCACCATCTCTTTCTCATTTGCTATGGTCATCGTTGCTATGTCTAGAAGTTTTGAAGACCCTATTACCGATTTATCGATTTTTGTTTTTTGGTGAATCAACACATGAACATCTTTCTTTTCTTTGTTGGATTTCAAGATTTTTTGTTTTCCTATGGATCCTCTATTTACAAGTGAATCTAACATTCGAATATCCCCTATTCTTTGATGGATCTCAAAGCGGGAGGATGAGAAATCTTAAATAGGCAAAACTCCGAGCTTTTGGTATTCTAATAGGCTTGGGACTTAGTTATTTCAATCACGATCAAAATCGGGGAGGAAAAAGACTCCTAGTTGGAGTCCTCTCCGATTCATCACGTGTAGGGGCACATAAAGGGCTGGGTTGGCCCCTTTGGGCCAACCCACAGGCCCAAATTGAGTGCGGGCCGGTCAATGGACCAGGCCCTCATATTGAGAAAAGAGTAGAGAGAAGAGAGAGAAAATAAGAGAAAAAGAGAGGGATGGTTTTCTCTCCTCTTCTTCTTCTTTTCTTCTATCTTCTTTTCTTCTTTTTTTTTCTTAGCTAAATAGAAGAGAAAGGGGTGACTAGTGGCTATGACTGCGATGGTCCGGTAAGATGGCGGTGGTGGGCAGCAGAGAGCAGTAGGCGGTGGCAGCCGACCAGCCGAGTCGGTGGAAGAAGACCGAAATAGGGGTGCCCTATTTTGGGGCGACTCCAAAATGAGGGTCAATCGACACCCTGAAGCTAGCATCCAAAGAAACTGGCCCTCTGCCTATGGGTTAAAGTTGGTAACGAATACGAATTATGATATCTTATCAATTACGAAAATAGCCCCATCATCGAATATAATGACTGTGGAACGAATATCTACGAGCAATATTTTGATCCACGATAGGATTAAATGACATGAAGAACGATTTACGAAGTTATTTGCAATATAAATTTGGTACTATATTTATGAAAGATGGATTATTTGTTTATGTATAATTGGCTTTATGACTTGTTTTAATATACTGTACTATGAATACTTTATTTTGTAATATCTGTTATTTTTTAAATGATATATTGACATAAAAGAACTTATGCTTAATCTGGTAACGTAGAGTAAAATTTACTTGCTGAGCTGTGTCACTCATATACCTCTATTTTTCTTTTTCTCTTTCATACAAATAGGACCGATAGAAACAAAGGATAATCCAGACTTAAAATTCATACCAGCAAGCTTGGCGATCTATATAGTAGAGCAGAACTTTAGTTTTTCAATTGATTATGAACTTGTAGTTAGTGATTTTTTGAATAGTAAGGATTATGGGCTTGGTATTTATGTTTGAACTTAGATGCTCTGAACCAATATTGATTTTATTTAATGAATGATGAAATCAAACTTTTAATTATTATATTTTGTTTGTGATAGATTTGAAAGCTAAATATAATGTTGGCTTTGTGTTATCATAGGTTGTACCCCTTGGTAGCACGACTATGTCATACTTCGGATCTGAGGTATGACAAATATAGTATTAGAGCAAACTCGGACCATAGCCTATGTGAATTAGGAGATACTATAGTACGGATTATGGAGATTGACCACGTACCGATTGAGGTGCTTTTGATTAGATTTGAATAGATTTAAACCTCTAGCCTGATGAGGATGTTAGGGCTTGAATGGAGGAAAACTTGTGTGGGTGTGTATTTAGTCCATATTGGTTATTCGTCGAGAAGATCTTGGGTACTTATACAGAACCAAGAAATCCAAAATATACCTTTCAGATAGCTTTTTTGAGTGAAGCATGGGTTGTTATAGCAGTTATCTTGGTTTACCACCGCAGGGCAAAGTATGGATATTCTGGTTTATCACTATGAGTCGAAGCACGATTATCTTGGTTTGTCACTGCAGGTCGAAGCAAAGTTATCTTGGTTTGCCGCCTTGGGCTAAAACAAGGATATTCTGGTTTGCTATTGTCGGCCGAAGCGCAGTTAACTTAGATTGCCACTGCGGGCCGAAGCGCAGTTATCTTAGTTTGCCACCGTGGGCTGAAGCACAGATATTTTGGTTTGCCACCATGGGTTGAAGCATAAAATTATAGTTTGCTAGTCATGGGCCAAAACGTGACGTTTAATAGTCCAAATCAAAAAGATAATGGTTGATCGAAAATTGGGATTAAAATAAAAGATTAAAAATACAAAACCATTGTATTATTATATCTTACATATTTTTTGGAATGGGTTATACATTTGATGACTTACATTTATGGATGCATATTTTATTGAGCTATGTTGAATAATCAGTTTGAAGCTTTATGATTTTTGTCTGCATTTTGATGAGGTTTGTAGCGAATTCTTATTTTAAATTTACTATATTGGTGTGTGTGGAATTTTTACTAGGAAGTAAAGATCACACCAGCTCTTTCCTTCTTCTTTCAGAGTCGTAGGATATGTAGTTTCGAATGTGTTAGATGTGGAGTTCAAGCATTAGAGTTATGAGTTAATTAGTTAGTTTATTTTCTGATACTGATGAACATTTGAAGATCTTATAATTAAATCCATTTGAATGTGGTGGATCTATCTAGTTTGATTATTTGATTATTCACTGTTGAGTTATTCGATCTTTGTTCACCTTAGGGCTTGCATGATCTGGCTCATGTGAGGGTAGTTCTAAATACACCCCCCCGATTGCTCAGGACACCCCCCAAAAATTAAAAAAAAATTAAATACTCTCTACACCCCCCCATTTGCTAAGGACACCCCTAAAAAATTGAAAAATCCTAAATTACCCTTCACCCTCCCCACCCCCTCACCTAAATTGCTCTCTACACCCCCCAAACCCCCCCCCCAACCCCGCTCTTCCCCTCCAAAACTCCACTCCAGCCGGCTTCTCCCTTCCCCCCAAAAAACTTCGCCTCAAGAACCTCAAGCACCTCGCCGGCGGCCAAACCCCCTCCGTCTCCCCCTTCTCCCTCGCCCAAAACCCCCCCGTTCCCCCTTCTCCCTCTCGTCGCCGGCATTCTCCCCTTCTCCCTCTCGTCGCCGGCATTCTCCCGGAACCACCTCCCCAGCCATCTCCCGAGCAACGAGCACCTCGCCGGCGCCTCCACGACCACGTCGAGGTAGCTCCCCGCCCCCCCGCCTCCAGTGCTCCGTTCGGCACTGGATCGCCGAACAGAAGGGTTCTGTTCGGCTGAACAGTGCCGAACAGAAGCCCTCTGTTCGGCAACACTCAACCGAACAGAAGCCTTCTGTTCGGCTGCACGGTGCCGAACAGAAGCCTTCTGTTCGGCTGCACGGTGCCGAACAGAATGGTTCTGTCCGGCTCTGAGCAGCCGAACAGAAGCCTTCTGTTCGGCTCTGTGAAGCCGAACAGAAGCCTTCTGTTCGGCACTGTGCAGCCGAACAGAAGGGTTCTGGTGCGTGCCGTGCTGAATTTTGTGCCGAACATTTATGTATGCAATTGAATTATTTTCTTTGATATAGCCTAACATTGAATTTCTATATTTTCAGACATGGATCCCCGTCCCGCCAGAGTTAGACCTACGGCGTCAGCTAGGAGACGTCGTGCTAGGATTGCTTCTCCCGAGCCTGCTCATATGCCATCGGACTCTCCTGAGTCAGAGCATGATGATATGCCCGCTAGGGGCGAAGACGATGAGTCCGTTGGACCATGTCCAGGAGGTCCAGAGGATGAGTCCGTCCTGATCAGTTTCAGGACGCATATAGCAGCTTCCATCTGGAGGCAACAGGTATTGTTTATTTGTTATAGCATTATATTTTGTTTATTGATGTTTTATAAAGTAGTAGTAATTATACATTTATATTACAGGAACGAGCTCCACTAAAGTGCATGAACCATACTGCCAAGGTTGGTGAATGGAAGTGGTGGTCTTCAAACCAACCAAATACCAGGTTCAGAGCACTATTGAGGCAGTCGGGCCTCGTAGAGTTAGTACAGTGCTCTTATCGATTCATCGATAAGATTCTGATTTCGGGCTTCGTAGAGAGATGGCAGCCCGAGACGAACACCTTCCATATACCATTTGGCGAGATCACTATCACGTTGGATGATGTATCCGCCATTTTAGGGATTCCTGTCGCAGGTTTCTCAGTATCAGTTTCTCCTGAGAGGATGAGTGATCGGGATGCTGAGGAGCTACTTGTGGAGTTGTTGGGGGTGTCAGCTGGAGACGCGCGTCAGGAGGTACTGTCATCGCGCGGTCAGTCTGTGAGGATGGAGTGGCTGAGGACTCAGTTTCACTCTGTATCTGATAGAGACAGGCAGCAGAGGATAGAGTGTGCAGCACGAGCCTATTTGTTATTTTTGTTAGGCTGCACACTCTTTGCTGATAAGAGTGGGACCAGGGTGCCTATAGCGTATCTGTGTTTACTGCGGGATCTGGATAGGGTGAGCACATATGCCTGGGGTACAGCTGCCTTAGCATATTTGTATCGGCAGTTGGGGATTGCGTCGAGGTCATCAGTGAGACAGATCAGTGGTTATATGACGCTTCTGCAGGCATGGATTTATGAGCATTTTCCAGCACTCAGTCCTCACCCGTCGCTCGAGTATACTGATGCCAGTCCCCGCGTGCACCGCTGGATGCCCGGTACTCCATCCCGTACCACGATGGACCATTTAGTGGTTCTACGTGAGTCATTGGACCTTTTGAGCATCGATGAGGTACGTATTATATTACCATTTGCTTGTGTTTGTCAGTACATTTAATATGCGATATAGTATAAAACTGAAATGGACCTTTTGTTTTACAGGTTATTTGGGATCCCCATCATCGGCTTCGGGGAGATCGCCCATATATACCCGTCGCATTTTTTAGTGGCTCCATCAAGTGCCTTGATATCGTAGAACCCTATCATCCAGAAAGGGTTCTTAGACAGTTTGGTCGTATTCAGACCATCCCTCGAGCGCCACTAGCCCCTACGCGAGCCAACAGAGGTTCCACAGCAGGCTCGTACCGGATACATTACTCCTATATGGATCAGCTTTGGGAGCGGTGGGAGGACCACGTGCTGAGCCAGGCGAGCAGGAGCCACCCAGTTACCCGGCCATCAGACAGCGTACCGGGATACATGGAGTGGTATCTCCGTATCACGCACGTTGCAGTTCAGCCTCCTCATCTGCGCTCGAGTACTCATTCTGGAGCTAGGGAAGGTCATGATGATGCTGACATGCACCGGCGGTGTAATGCAGCTGCACTCGGTATCAGTACCGACATTGTACGGATGGGTCCCTCAGAGGCTACGTCACTAGGTGCCGGGCACCTATATGATGCTATTTCTCAGATGCATCAGGTACTTCTGGGTGATGAGCCTGGCCCGAGTACAGCACCCTCTCATTTGGATCCAGGACCCTCTCATTCGGACGTACAGCAGTACACGCGTCGACGATGGCGTCATAGGGATTGATGATGGAGCCTTTGTAATCTTTGTAAAGCCTTTGATATTAATGAAAAATATATATTTTTGGTACATTTACGTGTAATCTTTGTAAAGCCTGGCCCGTTCTATTTTACATAAATATAACAGTGCACATAACAATCAATCTAACAATGCGAAGACAGATATTTTTTGATTTATATTGATGATGGAGTTTCAAAAATTGTACATATATAAACAATCAATCTAACTCTACTGTCTTGCCTCCACCTCCCCCTGAGGAGATGGAGTCCCGTGGGGGGTTTGACCCTGAATCTGATACGACTGATGTTCTGCCTCCACCTCCCCCTGAGGTACCTCCAAATGTTGTTCCAATCAAAGCTGACCCTGGACAAAGTTCCCCTCCAAAAAAGGCAGCAAAGCCTAAGAGGGTGCCAGTGGCAAGACCTGGCCTTGCAAGGAGAGGGCAGCCGATTAACCTCTTAACCAAGAACATCACAGAGCCCTCTTTTCCAACAAATGTGTTAATCATCTGCTCAAGCTTGTCACCGTTAAGTTCTTGTACATCAGAAAGGTCTATTAGTTCCCCTGTTTGATTTGTTTGCTCCCACCAGCTCTTAAGTATGTTTCTGTTTACATCTGAAATCTCAACGGAAACAACAGTCGTCATATGTATTCCCAGCTGATGATGGAGTTTCACAGTACATGACTCTAAGAGCCCCAAAAAATTTACAACTTTCAAAAATTGTACATATATAAATAATCAATCTAACTCTACTGTCTCGCTAATTATAACATTAGGTGAGATGCTCTCTTTGAACTGTTGAATCCGTGCTTCATATGAATTTTCCCATCCGGTAGCACAAGGAAGATGATATTTTCGCCAGTTGGTCGCTACTGGCGGAACGGGATGTCCCGGCAACAAGAACACCTTCAAAATTAGAAATAAGAAAATATTAATAGCTACAAAATTATAAATAAGCAAAATTAAATAAGCAAAATTAAATATTCGCAAGTGTTGTGAACGTAGTACCTCAACAAAATGATTTCCATTTACGAATCCGATAGCGATATCTTTGCGGGATAGAAGAGGTACTGGCACAGAACGGAGAGGTAGGAAGGTCAGACATTGTTGCAACGAGAGATGGTATAGGACAACATTATAGCAGGATGCTATAAGATGACCCATGTCCGGCATAGTCATCCATCTGTCATATGGTGGACAATCATCATAATATGATAATGCATGAGTGATCTCAGCAATCGTCCCTTCCACACCATATAATGTGCGATAGTGGTCCGAATGACATTGCAACTCTTGCAATAAATCCTTCCTAACACGCACCCAGTCATCTTCTCCAAATCCCAGTAAGTCAGCTATTGCCCTAAATCCGCAATTCCCATCAGCTTTTACATCCTTGATATGCTGGATGTATGGTCTCAAGGCAGAAGGAATAGCATCAATATAGATAATGGGTGTATGTGACTGGGCTCTAGTACGAAAAATCTGCAAATAATATCAAATGATAGAAAATATGTAACAATGGCAGAACATGTCCCGTATCGGCACATCTCGGCACGGCACATCCCGTATCGGCACATCTCGGCACGGCACATCCCGTATCGGCACATCTCGGCACGGCACGTCCCGACATGTCCCGTATCGGCACATCTCGGCACGGCACGTCCCGACATGTCCCGTATCGGCACATGACATACCGGCACGGCACGGACCGTCCCGTAGACGTTGTGATACCTATTGTAAGGAAATAAATATTTGGTACTTACCTTTTGCTTGGGCCGTCTCTTTTGAATCTGAGTAGATGGATTGCGGATGGTAACTTTCTCAACACCAGGTGAATAACTATCCTGTCCAGATAGAACCAACTCAAACGCAGACGGGTCACGTCGAGTAGACGTATCAACCTTCAGTGAAGCGCGCCCACGTGAACCGGTCTTCCGTTTTGCAGGCTCTAAAAGAGGTGTACTATCTGGACTTGCAATCTCTCGTAACTTCTTGATCATCTGCAATTGAGAAGCCCCATCTAACTTCTTGAATCGTAGCGCAATCAAATCTAACTCTGCATCACAACTCAACTGAATTGGCTGCACGGGGGGGGGTAGGCAGAATATCAAGTTTCCTCCAATGAGGATCTATGCAGTCGAGAGAAATGGGCCGACCTTCCACCCTGTACCGCGCAATCTGGTGAGCACATGGTATACCATGTGTGCGTCGAATAGCGCACCCACAATTTGAATCATCAAACCCAACTGAATTGGCTCGTTTCGATTGGGCGAGGACATGATTTAACGCACTTATAGATATGAAACCTCGCAACTCTTTGAATTCAGCTGGCTTGAAGTTGTGCTGCACTACCAATAAACTCTTCTCCAATGAGGCTTTAACAGAGCTGTGCTGCAACTCAATCAATCCATGTATTCTAGTCCAAGATGACTCGAAACTTCCTTGGCTTGATCCAAGCTGCTTTTTGAGCTTTGCATGTGCACTCTCGACCCTAGTAAACAAATGAAAGTTAGATATAAGAATTGAGGCAAATTAAATTTAAATGAGTCTTTATTTGTGATACCTATTTGTCGTCACATTTCCGTAGTGCCTGCATGTATCAGTCCACGCCGCAACAAATCTTTCCTTGTATTTGCTCAGCCAAGTATCTGACACATACTGTAGTGCATCTGGATAGGTACCGAACTCTCTCTGTAGTGCACTCCAGCGATCATTATACTCGTCTTCCGTGGAGGACAGCACTAGTACATTCCAACTCATAATAAATTTATCCCATTTCTCCTTCAATTCGAAAATTTTTTTGCACTTGGCCAAAACATTCCTACTAATATGCCATCTACATAATAAATATCTAGCAGTAGGAAATACTCTATGAATTGCATTCATCAAAGCCAAGTCTCTATCTGTAACAATCAACTCAGGCAAAACATCATCAGCTATGACACTGCGCAATCTCTCTAATGCCCAAGTATAGCTTTCTTCCCCCTCAGAATTTAAGTATACAAAAGCAACTGAAAATGTCATGTCAGTAGATGTCACCCCCACAATCTCTAAGAGCGGAAGACGATACCTATTCGTCTTGTACGTGCAATCCATTATCAACACACGGGGAAATGCACGGAACAAATCAATGCTGCCAGGGTGTGCCCAAAATAAGTCATGCACAACATCCGTATTAGTACAATTCCTATGCCACTCAATATATTTAGCCTCTGATAATTTACCTAATAGATGTTGCATTTCAGACCTCCCGGCTTTCTCTGCAACCTTAAACCGTTGACGTACATTGTAGATAGTCTTGATAGTCGTAACATTGAGGGCATCTCTTTCCTTCAATGTGGATAATATGTCCTTTGGACGAACCAAACTCTTCGACATATCCACTAACAATTCCGTCTCCTGCTCAGATAATCTCCCTGCATATGAGTGCCCCTCCAGATTCTCTGCAGCGGGATGATTGTGCACTCCACATACGACCAGTAATATCCAATCATCCGCAGTATCCAATTTCTTTCCTCTTAATGCAAAAGGGCATCCACACTTCTTTGTCCCACAGGCAGTCTTTATTCGCTTTTCTTTTGTGGTTCGGTACGTCCCACCCCTCTCACAACCTAACGTAATTCTGGGTTTCTTAGAAATGGTACCTGCATCGGATGATTTGATTACAACAACAAAACCATTTCGCCTCCCAGCTTCACGACACCAATTACACAAGTCCTCTCTACTCTTGAAGATCTATACATTAAACAATTTATGTAAGTACACAGTTGTAAAAATAGCTCGCTAAACTAATACAAAATTGCACAATATATTATAATACCTCGTAAGTTGTAAATTCGCTTGTGTAATCCAGTACAAATTCTGATCCAATTATACTAGATTCGGTTGTAGCATAGCCCTACATATAAAATAATTTATCATCAAGAATTAATGAATCAGAGGATCTGTTCGGCACAAAATTCAGCACGGCACGCGATTTGGCACGAGAAGGCTTCTGTTCGGCTGCAGAGTGCCGAACAGAAGCCTTCTGTTCGGCTGCAGTGTGCCGGACAGAAGCCTTATGTTCGGCACTGTGCAGCCGAACAGAAGCCTTCTGTTCGGTAGAGCGTTGCCGAACAGAAGGCTTCTGTTCGGCACTATGCAGCCGAACAGAAGCCTTTTGTTCGGCGATCCAGTGCCGAACGGAGCACGAACCGTGAAAAAAAAAAACTTTCGAAACAAGGTGGAACACGTACCTTTGCGGCCGATTCTTCGTCCCAAATCACTAGTTGCTTGTCCATGCTTCGAATGGGGCTTAAATCTCCTTCAAAGATTGCCTAAACGATGTAAATGGATCGAGGGGTTTAAGGGGGGTTTGAGGGGTGGTTTTTTTTTTCCTTTTCAAAACGAAACGGAGGAGGAGATGGAGGAGGAGGAAGGGGGGTGTACTGAGAAAATTTCAAGGGCAATATGGTAATTACACTAAAGGTTAGTTTGGGTATTTTTTTTTTGGTTTTTGGGGGGTGTCCTGAGCAATCGGGGGGGTGTATTTAGAACTACCCCTCATGTGACCATGTCATTTGGCCAAGATTGGTAAATAATTAGAGGTCATGTTCTAGGAGAAGGAATTGCATCTAGTGGAAACAAGCAGTGGGACTTGACATCTCCAACATTGTTCACCCGAGCATCTAAAACATTCGGCTACTTCTCGATGGGCCTTGACTGGATAGGGCGAGTGAGAGGAATTGGGCAAGGAAAGAACCAAGAGGGGTTCAAAAAGGCTTTAAACAAGTTTGAGCTGGAGATTGGCACACACAAAATCCCTATCTATTTTATAAGTAGTTTACAAAATGTCAAATCCAAGCTTGATTTCATTTTCATTTGGATTTGGTCATGAGATTCGTTTAAAAATTATCTTATTCGGCCATCATATTTTTTGATTCCAGACAAAAATCATATAACGTGCTTAATAATTTAATCAAATCATAAATACATTATGCCACATAATAACAACTAAACAATATAAAGACATTATTAGCAACCATGCACTCTGTATAAGATTTGATTGACAAGCAATACAAAATATTTCAAGAAGACAAACTGATGAGTAACTGTATAAAAAGCATATATACTAGTTTCTTACATCGATAGGCATTTCCGAGTATATTTATCTTTTTTTTTCACGAATAATAGAGGAAGTGAAATACTTCCCCCACATTTATTAATCAAAGTATTATGTACAATATATGTATCATTTTAGTATTGATGTATGTTGCTCTGGTTTGAATTAAGATTCTTAGCCAATTTGGGATGCAGACATCAACAATCATCTACAAAGAGTGGCTTTTATATAAACTAAGATTATTTTTTTTTTTGTTGGTTAACACAACACAAAAGAGAAATTGCCAGACTGTAATATGGTTACCAAGAAACTGAACAGTTTTTTTTTTCTTTTTCTTTTTGATTGAAAGGGATGTACTAACCACCCAGCCTTTATTAATTCAGATGTCAACAACTGAATAGTTGGCTCTATAAATATAACCAATATATTATCTTTATTCAAGTCCGGACGTTCTCATCAGAATAAGAGTTCAAATTCATTCAAATCTAATCACAGGCAACACGATAGGCCTATGATCAGCCTCCACAAATCCGTGCTACAGTGTCCTCTAGTTCACATTGGCTATGGGCCGAGTTCGCTCTGATACTATTTGTAAAAACCCAGTATCTTATCCAAAATGGCGAGCCAGAATGTATTATTTTGGATTCATTAGTTCTGTATAAATATCCAAAATCTTCATGATAAATAACCGATGTGGAACTAAACAAATGTCCACACGACCTCTCACACAATCTCAAGATTTCAAATTATGTGACTATTGTACAAAAAGTTTATTTTGCTATTCAGTTGATTTTTGGATACCAAGTTTAATTTTTAAAAAACTGTCAGACCAATTACCTGCAGGCCAGTAAGTGTTGGGCAACTCAAGGTCTGGATTATCTAAAACTTATTGGACCATCAAACCAAATGGTTCAAGTTTGAACCGGAAGAGAACTTTTTTTAAGGAAAAAAAATAGAAAACGGAGAGGCACGCCACATCCCAAAGCCGAGAGCCCGGTTTCCCTAATTATTACCTCTGTTTCTTTGTGATCCCCTAAGCTTCTCCTGTACTTTCCCTCTCTCTCACCCTCCTCTCCCTTACCTCTCTTTCTATCCCTCCTTATTTCTGTGGCATTAGCTGTTCCTAATTAATCAGATTGAACCCAGAAGCCTAAGTTTATAAAAATGGTCAACAATATATATCAAGCTTTCGTTTTTCAGTAACAGTACTGGTTACATCAATCCTAAGGTCGCGTGCAATACACATTTGAGGGAAGAGAGAAAGGGGAACAAATGATGATAAAGTGCATGCCACCTATTTAGAAGTGACATCCGAGTCAACTTTGTTTAGGTGAATTAGAAAAAGTTGGAGTCTAATTTATTTAGGAGTTCATTTGAGGTCATATATAACTGGAAAAGAAGCAGAAAGCAAGTATGCAGGAGAAAGATAAGTATTGTATTTTTAAGATAAACAAGAGTAGAACTCTGAATATAAAAATTGATAGACAGAATTAAAAGAAAATATTTTTTTTTTTTTTTTGTGACTGGAAGAGTAAGCTGGGAAGGGTCGCAAATGGTTTACTCTTTTAAGAACTCGGTTAGTGGCTTCACTGTGAGGCTAACCAAGGAGGAAGTGAAGGACATGAAGAAGATGGATAGGTTAATTCGTACATGCCAGACTAACTGTTCAAGCTCCAGAGTTGGTATAGATCATTCTTATGAGCAACTACCGCAAGCTTAGAAGGGTTACGGATGGTCCACTCTTACAACAACTCAAAACTCAATTAGTGGCTTGGTGTGAGGCTGACCTTAAAGGATCCTGACCACCAATATAACTATATAAGACTAAATACATATTTGTATGAGTCTTCATGTATTTACATTGTTTAAATCTCGACATGCTTACTTAGCTAAGTATTCAATCCGACCAAATCCAATCACAAATACCACGATCAATCCATGGTCAGTTCCAAAAGGGCACATGCTATAATATTTCTTGATCCATATAAGCCATAGGTTGTGTTCACTTTAATACTATTTCTAATGATCCAAAGCTTCATCCAAAAGTATTAGTTAAAAAATATTATTTGCGTTTCTTGGCTTTATATACAAGAACTACCTAATACATAATTGATGTGGAACTAAATCAACAACCCCAACCATCTATCCTGTAGTTGTGAAGGGATGCCTCCTCTTGCCTGATGGAAAGGATGGTGGGAGTTCGAAGCCTCCAAGTGCAACAACAAGCTCATCAGGAACGTTTCTCTCAGATGCAATGGCCATGAAAGGAGCAACAGCAGTGTTGATGTCTCCAATTTGATGATGCACGCCATGGCAAGCATCTTGGTAAGAACAGCCTTAAAAAATGCCAATACACTCGATAATGCGATAAAGATGGCTTGCGATATAAAAAGTATGCTCCATGGAGGATTGTGCAGCCAATGATATTTCGATAGGAATGGATGCTGCGTTGTCGGACAAAGTTGACATGCTTTTCCTCTCTTTAGGTGAAGCAGATGCTCCTTTCTTTCCAGATGAAATTGCCATTGGCTCCTTTAGGGCTCGTTTGGTTCGTGGGAAAAAAAGAGGAAAAGTGTGGTCAACGGAAAAGTAATGAGATGCCTCTTGTTTGGTTGGAGTTTTTAAATGAGAGAGACGGAAAAGTTGCATTGCCATGGGAATATGATTTCCACAATTCATGGAAAAGTCTTTCCCATGAGAAACATGGGAAAGTTACTTTCCCATGAGGCGGGAATCACTCCATTTTTATTTTTTTCCAAAAATGCCCTTCAGTATTAAAGAAGCATTAAAGAGGCATTAAAGACCTAATTTTTATTAAGGGTATAATAGGAATTATATATAACTTTTCCAGGAAAGTGGATGGTCAACCAAATATAAGCACTTTGGAAATCTGTCACTTTTCGATGGTTAACCAAACATGCCAAAAGTACTTTCTTAGGCATCCTCTTTCTAGGAATCTGCTTTTCAGGAATCATATTCCTAAGAGGGAAATGCTTCCCGCAAACCAAACGAGCCCTTAGTGTAATCGTAAAGGAATTATCCCTAAGCTATGCAGGTAGGAATTCTGACCCAGTTGCCACCACTCTCTCGAATGAGACTTCGTGGAATTGGGGTAAGGAGCATCATCAATTAGAGCATGAGGACGATAGTCAAGCTTAGAAATAGTGTTTTGAAAGTATATTTGGGGTAAAGGAAGCATCAAGGTCTAATACCACTCTAAATGATATGATAACAGAGTAGGAGAGGGTAGATAGAACATAACACTCTAATATTATTTCATTCCATAATTTATTCTTACTCTGATACTCATATATATATTGAGGACAATGGAAGCAAACACAATTCTAAATCACTCTATTTTAATATTGAGATGGAGAGTAGGAGAGAATAATAGAGAACACTCGTTAATATTTTTTATTCCATCACCACTTGCCCCCTTAGTTACAAGATGTCTCATTACCTGGCTTTAGCCAGAAGAGATTTTCCACCTTGAAAATTCTTCAAAAAGCAAAATAGTTGAACTTACAAGCAGGACTAGTCAGCAATAGCTTGGAAAGAAATTAACCTTTTCCTTGTGTGTTTTGGAAAGTTGGCAAGTGCATATCAATCATCATAAACAAATGTTACATGACAAACAACATTTACAATATATCCAAACAAATTGTGTTATTTTAATATATAATTAAGGTAGCTCTGGTAGCACATCCTCATCCCACCAACCCATCTACTGACCTCCAAAACTACCAATCACCAAAGAGAAAGGAGAGAAGGAGAAGAGAGCTAGGGCAACCCACCTTAGAGAGCTCTTCATGGACTCTGTGGCCGACCTGAACTCAGAGGCTGAGGCGCGGCAAACCTCGAAGAGAACCCACGGTAGGATCTCTCCGTCTCTTCCTCCTCTTCCCAACCTCCACCCTCATCAAAATTCTGTGAGTAGCTTAGTGGGTCATACTTGAAACTACCCCTCCTCACATACAACTTTCCTCGCCGCCGCCGTCGCCTTCTCCCTAACCTTCTTATCTTTCCACACAACGACCCCCAGCACGAGAAGAATCCATACTGCTGCTGCTGCTGCTGCTGCTGCTCCTCTTCTTCCACTGCTGGAAGCCTCTCCATGGTTCAGCTCTTACGACAGCATCGAGAAAGAAGACAGAGACACAGGAGAGTCGGGAAATGGGTATATGGACTTTGGACTGCTGGAGAAGCTGCAGTTAGATAAGAATATGGCGAGGGGGCGGCTGGCCCGAGGAGGACATTGTGGGACCAGCGGCTTGGAAGCTTGTGCGAGGCTACGGATGTGATTGCATTGTTCGGTTTGGCACATCGCATTTCCAATGGAATCTTATCACATGACGAGGGACGCACGAAAGGTCCCCATTCGGTGCGGCTCCGTGGAAGTTCCTTTCTTTCTTTATTAGAATATTAACTTTCGCATCCCAATTATTTAGTTCTAATTTGGGTGCTTGACCGCAAGCCAACTCAGACACAATCTATTTGATAAACATGTCAACAAAACCAACCCCAGATCTAACTCGCTTACCACAAAGGTTATGCAGCCCCCCTTGCTTAATCTACCTGTCCAAAGGATCAAGTTGGACCGGATTAGGTATTTCTATTCTCTTCCAACTTTTTCCGAAAATATCTTCAACGGGACTGGCCATGAGCACACAAAAAAATATATATTTTAAATAGATTTGTCAGAAGCTGAATTAGAAATAAATAGAATTTAGGTCCGAGACCCGGTCTATTTCGACAAATGGCAAGTGTAATCAATTTATCCTAGTTCATGGATGCAGGCTTGTGAACTCATCTGAATTACCTTATTATGTAGTCTTTAGTGTTGCTGGGGGATATGACTCATTTCATCTATGAATTGCCTTCCTTCAAGACATCCATGAAACAAGTCATGTCTTTGTTGGGGGGAAAAAACATCGCCGTAGTTCGGTGAGCAGACCCCCCGAGCGGGGGCCGACCGAGCAGACCCCCTTTAGCTTGAAGTTATCTCCTCTCCAGACGATTAAAGGGTTACATCTTACGTTTGCCATCAATTAATGCGTATGGGCTGCGCAGACACCTGATTCACTCAACAATTAAAGTGTATGGCCTCCATCACCTACGGACACCGAGCCTCTTACGGCAAATACGCATGCCTTCAAATGATGGCATGACTCTTCGATGGCTTAAGGCTCCGGCCTGATTTCGTACAATGATAGCATTGACTTACATGATCGAGCATTAATGGCCAATTGAGCAAACGTACGACCTGCTCTGTCACAGTCACAGGTAGCCCGACCCTCCCTATAAAAGGAAGATTTCTCCACTCACAGGGACAGGCTCTCTCTCTGGCTCAATCTCTCTCTCGCTCCCCCTCTCCTTCCTCATTTAGACTTCTTGCTGACTTAAGCATCGAAGGGCCGGTGCCGGACTGCCCGGCCACCGGATTCTTGCAGGCCTCCGGCTTCTTGCAGGCCTCCGGAAAGACGCAGCTCGCCGACAAGCCGCCGTCCGCCACTCAGGCAGCGGAGCCTCCCCCTTCCAGCCGACGGTCGCCCCCGGGTCCAATTTCCAGCAACAGTGGCGCTAGAGGAAGGGCCCGAGTCGCAACCATGAAGCTGAGAAGTAAGGGAGCTTCCAACGCCTCCCGACGTCCTCCACCTAGCCCTGGGCACTCTGTCCAGAACTCGCCGCCGCCGGAAGACTCGACTCCCCAAGTTCGGCCGGAGCAGTTCGATGCCTTGGTGCAGCAGATTCAGGCTTTGGCCGCTGCTATCCAGGGCCTGCAACCTAGGGGCGCCCCGACGGCACCGCTCCCTCCGGCCCCAGATCAACCGGCGCCCCCTGCGAGTGGACCGCTCCTCCCAGGCCAAGATCACCGTGTTCCGGCCTCCCCCTGGGGGGAACACCCGGTGAGGGGTCCTGGAGACTGGCCACAACCGTCAGAAGCCGAGTCAGTCCCAGGACAACTCGCGCCGGGGCGGACCGCTGCGGCGGTCCCTCCAAGTGATGAGCTCGACAAGAAAGTCGAGAACCTGGAGCGTCAGATTGAGGCGCTCCGTGGCAGGAAGATGGGACGCGATGGCGACTTCGAGTTCACCACGAGATCCCCCTTCTCCCAGCAAATCGAAGATGAGCCGGTCCCGCCAAGGTTCAAGATGCCCCAGGTGGAGCCCTACAGCGGCAGGATCGACCCTCTCGACCACCTGGAAAGCTATCGGGCCTTAATGGCCCTGCAGGGAGCCTCGGAGGCCCTACTTTGTAAAGCCTTTCCAGCGACACTCCGAGGAGCAGCCCGGCTCTGGTTCACTGGGCTAAAGCCTAGCACCGTCTCCTCCTTCGAATAGCTCGGCAGGCAGTTCGCCAGCACTTTCGCTGCCAGCCGACCCCAGCGGCGGACCTCCGACTCCCTCCTCGACATAAAGCAAAAGGAGGGAGAATCTCTCAGGGACTACCTGGACCGTTTTACTGCTGCAACATGGGAGGTCCGGGAGCTCGACCAGTCAATCGCCATGTCAGCACTAAAGACTGGGGCCCGGTCCTATAGATTCCTCTTCTCCATCGAGAAGAATTTTCCCGCTGACTTCACGGAGATGTTGGTTCGGGCGCGAAAGTATGCAAAAGCCGAGGAAGCGGTGGCTTCTAGGCAGAGCGGGGTCGAGCAGACCTCTAAGAAACAGAAAAGGCGTCGCGAGGACCGCGGCCGCCCCAGAAGCCCGTCCCCGCACCGAGCCGAGCGCCCGCCTCACCTGAAGCACCTACCCCGGCTGCAAGGACCGCCTCGGCAGAGATCCCCTTCTCGCCCGAGGCCACCACAACGGCCCCGCACACCCAACGGGAGGTACGAAAATTACACTCCCCTCACTGCTCCCCGGACCGAGATCCTCATGGAGATTGAGGGCCGGGACTACTTCCGACCCCCGCCCCCGAGGCGGGATCCCGGGGCCTGGCGCAACCCCCGGAAGTACTGCCGCTTCCACCGAGACCACGGCCATGATACGGAGGAATGCTTCCAGCTCCGGGACGAGATTGAAGCACTCATTCGCCGAGGAGTGCTTGACCGGTTCGTGCGGAACCGGCCCGCAGGAAGGCCAGTGGAGAATCCCCCACAGTCCGAAGATCCAAATACCAACAGGCCCATCGCCGGCACCATCAACACCATCCGAGGCGGGGCCTCGGCTGGAGGAGCTCCAGAAGGAACCACCTCAAAACGCTTGCGCGCCTCGGAGGCCATCTCATTCTCAGATGAGGACCTGAAGGGAGTTGAAACTCCCCATGACGATGCTGTGGTCGTCTCCATGGTTGTGAACAAATTTGATGTAAAGCGTGTTTTGATTGATAATGGAAGCTCGGCGAACGTTTTGTATTTTGATGCCTATTCCAGAATGGGAATGACGGAAAATCAACTGCGGAGGATGAACGCCCCGCTGGTCGGCTTCACTGGGGACTCGGTCCCAGTAGAGGGCGAGGTCGACCTTCTGGTCACGGTCGGACTCGCCCCCCGAGAGAGCACCGTGAAGATGAATTTCCTCGTGGTGCGCCTGCCCTCGGCTTACAATGCCATTCTCGGGCGACTAGGACTCAACGCTCTCCGAGCCATAGTCTCAATCCGCCACTTGCTCATGCGGTTTCCCACCAGCCAAGGGGTCGGCGAAGTTCGTGGAGACCAGATGGTAGCCAGACGGTGCTACATGGCGACCCATGAGGCAAGGCAGCCGACCGAGGCATCGACCACAACGAAAGATGAACTCCTGGCCGAAACCTTAGAGGCGCGGGTCGGCCCGCAGAAGAACCGGGTGGAGCCTGGTGAGCTGCTCATTCAAGTTCCCCTCCAAGAAAATTTCTCCGAGCTAACCGTACAGGTCGGCTCCGGCCTTGACGCTCGCGAGAGGGATCGCCTCATTAACTTCCTGCGGGACAACGCAGACGTCTTCGCCTGGTCGCCAGCAGACATGCCGGGGATAGATCCGGAGGTCGCGGTCCATCGACTCCAGGTGAAACCTTGCAAGCCTGTGCGACAGAAGAAGCGCAACACCGCCCCAGAGCGGCAACGGGCGATAGCTGAGGAAGTCGATAAGCTTCTCAAGGCCGGCTTCATCCGGGAGATATCCTATCCAGAGTGGCTCGCCAACGTAGTCCTCGTCAAAAAGGCCAGCGGGAAATGGCGCATGTGCGTGGACTACACCGACCTGAACAAGGCCTGCCCGAAGGACAGCTTTCCACTCCCTAGCATCGACCGGCTCGTGGACTCCACCTCGGGACACGAGCTGCTGACATTCATGGACGCCTTTTCCGGATACAACCAAATCCGGATGGCGCCGGAGGATGAGGAAAAGACGGCCTTCATCACTGATGGGGGCACTTATTGTTACAAGGTGATGCCCTTCGGCTTAAAGAATGCTGGTGCAACTTATCAGAGGCTGGTCAGTCGAATCTTCAAAGATCAAATAGGTCGAAACATGGAGGTCTATGTAGACGACATGCTAGTAAAGAGCAAAATGGCGCAAGACCATGTGACCGACCTCAGCGAAGCATTCGCCATACTCCGAAGGTACCAAATGAAACTCAATCCGGCCAAATGTGCATTCGGAGTCACCTCGGGCAAGTTCCTTGGCTTCGTGATCTCTCAGCGGGGAATCGAGGCCAACTCCGAGAAAATTCGAGCGCTCCAGGAGATGACGCCGCCAAGGACAGTGAAGGAAGTGCAGCGGCTTACGGGCCGGGTCGCAGCCCTCGGAAGATTCGTCTCCCGATCGGCCGAGCGCTGCCTCCCGTTCTTTGCGGCCCTCAAGAAGCTGAAAGACTTCCTATGGTCGGCCCAATGTCAGCGAGCCTTTGAGGAGCTCAAGCATCTCCTCGCCTCTCCTCCCCTGCTCACAAAGCCTCAGCAGGGTGAGCTCCTCTACTTGTACTTAGCTGTTTCCCCTGTAGCAGTGAGCTCGGTCCTGGTCCGGGAGGAGAGCAAGCTCCAGAAGCCGGTATATTATACAAGCCGGGTCTTGAGGGGTGCTGAGACCCGATATTCCAAGCTGGAGAAGACCGCCTACGCCTTGGTCGTCTCAGCCCGGAGGCTCCGGCCCTATTTTCAAGCTCACACGGTGGTCGTGCTGACCGACCAACCGGTGAAGCAAATCCTGCAGCGATCAGATCGAGCCGGACGAGTCACCAAGTGGGCTATCGAGCTTGGGGAGTTCGACCTCGAGTATCGACCCAGGCCGGCGATCAAGGCACAGGCACTCGCCGACTTCATAGTCGAGTGCACCGTGCCGGACGAGCCTGAGCTCGAGCTAGCGCCGGCGGAGCAGATTCCGAGCTCAACATGGACCTTGCATGTTGATGGTTCTTCGAACTCGGGGGGTAGCGGAGCGGGCCTCGTCCTCACCAGTCCAGATGGAGTGGTCGCCGAGCTGGCCTTGCGCTTCGAATTCCCCACCTCCAACAATGCAGCAGAGTACGAAGCACTTGTCGCCGGGCTCAAGTTGGCCAAGGAGCTGGGAGTAAAGGACCTAAGGGCCTTCAGCGACTCCCAGTTGGTTGTGAACCAAATCTTGGGTGATTTTGAGGCCAGAGAGCCCACTATGCAGGAATATTTTCGGAAGGTGCGGGATCTCACCTCGGCTCTGAACTCCTTCCACATCCAACATATCGCCAGAACGGAGAACTTCAGAGCAGATCAACTATCGAAACTGACGTCCTCCCGCATGAGCGAACTTCCGAAGGCAGCAGCGCTGGATTACTTCCAAAGACCCAGCACGGAGGAGCCCGAGCCGGCCCTTTGCATCGAGGTTGAGCCGAGCTGGATGGATGAGCTCGTCAACTATTTGCGGGATGAAGCCCTCCCCAACGATGAACATGAGGCCCGCCGGGTGAAGCGTTTGGCTGCCCGGTATATATTGTATGAGGGTAAGCTCTATCGGAGATCCTTTATCTCTCCCCTCCTCAGGTGCCTTCGCCCGACAGAGGCGGACTACGCAATGCGCGAAGTCCACGAGGGGATCTGTGGAAATCATCTTGGAGGGCGAGCGTTGGCGCACAAGATTTTGCGCCAAGGATACTACTGGCCGACGCTTCAAAAGGACACCCTGGACTTCGTCCGAAGGTGCGACCGATGCCAGAGAAACGCCAACATCCAACGTCGGCCTTCGTCTCTGTTGACCTCAATCAGTTTCCCCTGGCCGTTTGCCCAATGGGGAATCGACATCTTGGGACCGTTCCCCCTGGCGACCGAGCAAAGGAAATTTCTAGTCGTCTCCATCGATTATTTCACAAAATGGGTGGAGGCCGAGCCGCTTGCCCGGATCACCGAGCAGAAGATGCGAGACTTCGTCTGGAAGTCGATAATTTGCAGATTCGAACTTTCCCGCATCCTCATATCAGACAACGGTCGCCAGTTCGACAATGCACGTTTCAGAGAATTCTGCTCCGAGCTCGGAATCGATCACCGCTTCACCTCGGTCGCACATCCACAAACAAATGGAGAAACCGAGGTAACGAATCGTACTATTTTGCAGGGGCTCAAAGCCAGGCTCAACCAGTCCAAGGGATAGTGGGTCGAAGACCTGTACAATGCCCTGTGGGCTTACCGAACCACGTTTCGCACACCCACCGGCGAAACTCCTTTCAATCTGACGTACGGGACAGAAGCCGTCATCCCCTTGGAGATCGGGCTTCCTTCTCCAAGGGTGGAGCATTTTGACGCCGGCTCCAGCTCCTTGCAGCTCAGAAATAATCTGGACCTAATCGAGGAGACCAGGGAAGCCGCCCGAGTTCGCATGGCAAAGTACCAGCAAAGGACGGCGCAGTACTACAACGCCAGAGTCAAGATCAAATCCTTCAAAGAGGGGGACCTTGTTCTCAGAAAGGCGGAAGCCTCCCAGCCAACCGAGCAAGGAAAGCTGGCCCCGAATTGGGAAGGACCCTACCGGATCGCACGTGTCCAGCGACCCGGAGCTTACAAGCTAAAATCTCTTGACGGGACCCCCATTCCACGGAGTTGGAGCTCCGAAAACCTTCGAGTGTACTACCAATAATGCCCCGGAGGATCCTCCGTACCAATTGTGACTCTCATTTGCAATTGTTTTAACTCTGCTAAATTTCTCCTGGTGTCTACATACTTCCAGATGACCCGGCCCAGCTCGTATATACGACCCTGCTCGGATGCAAATAGAACCGAGCAAAGCCGGGCACCGCAGCGAAAATTCGGAATGCCGATATCTCCATCGACCATCGTGCTCGGCACAATCTCCATCGGTCAACGAGCTCGGCTCGTTCTCCTACCCCGACCACGGCCGGGATGCCCCGGTACTTCGGGATGACGGGGTACCTACGTGGTCTCCCTGAAGATGTTCGTGAGTCCGTGATGCGGTCTCGACCGTCGAGCTCGGCTCGATCTCCATCAGGCATCGAGCTCGGCTCGATCTCCATCACCTATCGAGCTCGGCTCGATCTCCATCAGGCATCGAGCTCGGCTCGATCTCCATCACCTATCGAGCTCGGCTCGATCTCCATCGACCATCGAGCTCGGCTCGATCTCCATCAGGCATCGAGCTCGGCTCGATCTCCATCACCTATCGAGCTCGGCTCGATCTCCATCGACCATCGAGCTCGGCTCGATCTCCATCAGGCATCGAGCTCGGCTCGATCTCCATCACCTATCGAGCTCGGCTCGATCTCCATCAGGCATCGAGGTCGGCTCGATCTCCATCACCTATCGAGCTCGGCTCGATCTCCATCACCTATCGAGCTCGGCTCGATCTCCATCAGGCATCGAGCTCGGCTCGATCTCCATCACCTATCGAGCTCGGCTCGACCTCCATCGACCATCGAGCTCGGCTCGATCTCCATCAGGCATCGAGCTCGGCTCGATCTCCATCACCTATCGAGCTCGGCTCGATCTCCATCGACCATCGAGCTCGGCTCGATCTCCATCAGGCATCGAGCTCGGCTCGATCTCCATCACCTATTGAGCTCGGCTCGATCTCCATCGACCATCGAGCTCGGCTCGATCTCCATCAGGCATCGAGCTCGGCTCGATCTCCATCACCTATCGAGCTCGGCTCGATCTCCATCAGGCATCGAGCTCGGCTCGATCTCCATCACCTATCGAGCTCGACTCGACCTCCATCGACCATCGAGCTCGGCTCGATCTCCATCAGGCATCGAGCTCGGCTCGATCTCCATCACCTATCGAGCTCGGCTCGATCTCCATCAGGCATCGAGCTCGGCTCGATCTCCATCACCTATCGAGCTCGGCTCGATCTCCATCACCTATCGAGCTCGGCTCGATCTCCATCGACCATCGAGCTCGGCTCGATCTCCATCAGCCTTCGGGCTCGGCTCGTCCTCGCCGACCACCGACACCTGGTCCCGATGTCAGACCCAAGTGATCCAGGCATCCCGAATCCAGTGGTCGCTCCGTGTGCGAGCTCGAAAGTCACGACCCCGTGCCTTGGGCTAAGCTCGGGGCCGTCCTCCATGGACAAATTCGCGGCACGGGGCATATAGCCCCGAAAAGGTATGCCCCGATAGCGCCCGCCTTGTTCGATACGCATGCTCCGTTCATTCTTATATCCTTGATGAATACCTCGACTGATAGCGGGGTCCTCAGCCAGAAGTCTGGTCAAACGCGTCTACTTAAACCTTAGCTCGGTTTTGCGGCCGCTCGGTAAAGTTTGGTCCCGAGCTCGAGGTCCGATGATTAAAGCAAGACGCTACCTAGCTAAGGCCCCGAGCCCTACGATTGCGAAACTGCATCTAAATTTAGGAGCTCGGCAAGTCCGAGTCCGATCTAAAATGCCTTGGTGGCTTGGACTAAAACGTCTAAGAAGTCGGAAAAAGTTGGGAAAAGTATAATTTCATTTAAAGGCCCAGAGGCCAAGTACAAAATTGAGGTTCGGTCGCGCGATAGACGCGGGCCGACCTCTTATAAAATGAGTACAAACTAAGGGGCGGCTGCCGCGACGTCTTCGGCCGGGAGCTCCCCGGGCTCGACTTCGGCTTCAACCTCGGCCCTTTCGGCAGCAGCTCCGGGTTCGCCGACCTCGGTCCCCTCGGACATGGCTTCGGAAGCGCCTCCCCGAGCAGTTTCCTTAGTGGCCTCCAGAGCCCCCTCTCCGGTCGCCTCAGCCGACTCCGCCTCGAGGCCCTCGACCCCGGCTCCGGGCTGAAGCAGGTCGAGATCGAAGTCGGGGCAAAGCCGGCGCAGTTGATTCCGGAAGTCGGTGAACCCTTGAACGAGGCCGTTCACAGCTTCCTCCTCGAGCAGCTCCCGGAATTCTTCCGACTCTCGGAAGAGCTGGACAGCGCTCCGAGCCCGCTCCTGGGCCTCCTCCTCCTAGGCTCCAAGCCGAGTTTGGAGCTCCTCGGCCTTGAGCTCCGCGCTCCTTATAGCCTGCTTGCGGACGACGAGCAGGGACCGCGCCTCGGCCAGGCGAGCCTCGGCGGCCCGCAGCTCTGATCTAGCCAGAGCATGAGCGGCCTTCTCTTCATCAAACGCCATCGACAGAAGCTTGACTTCGTCTTCGGTGGCGCCTACTCTGAGCAAGAGCTCCTTCTTATGGAGCTCGAGCTCTGCCACTTTCTTCTCGGCCTCCACCTGGGGTCGAACCCCCATGTCCGCTCAGAACCCAAGAAGAAAAACTTCTTTTTCCAGTCATGAATGGACGATGGGGCACCGTGGAAGAGTGGCCGACCCGCCCGGAGGGCGATGTAAAGCCACTCTCCGTCTCCCGGATTTGACTTTAACATGAAAAGTCGCCGGCTAACGTTGACCGAGGTCGGGATTCCGAACGCCAAGCATAGCGATAGGAACCCGACGATCGTCCTCCATGCGTTCGGAGCGAGCTGCGCCGGGACCAGCTAGTACTCCGCGAGCAGCTCATTCAAGAACCCATGAAGGGGGAACCGTAGGCCGGCCCAGAGTGCCTCCCGGTACACTCCGATCCGACCCTCCGGGGGGTTCGATACTCGATCCCCCGGTCCGGCGGGTTCCAAGCGGAACCCCCGCCGAGGAAAAAACCATTCCTCGGCTATCTCGACCTCGACCTCAGTCATGGTGGACCCAAAGTCATTCGGACCGGACCCCATTGCAAAAGAAAAGAAAGGGAGAGGAAGGAGAGACTCCGAACAAATAAGGGAAAGACCTGTCGGAAGTTCGCCGGAGAACGGTTACTTCAGACTAGGAGGAAAACAGGAAGAAGAAAGCAGGAAGAACAACCTGAGGGATATGTATATATATATACACCCTCCTCCGACGACCCAGATTTGCGGAGCAGAATGCTGCTCTCCGCCCAGATCGTGACACGCGTCCACCCAGAAATTAAAGAGCCGCACTCAATTCGAACCGACACCTCGAACACAGAAGCGTCTCGTCGGATCGTGTGGTCTCATCATGAGCCCACGACGCGAGGACGCTTCGGAAAGCGGAAGGGTACCCTGATAAAACATTTTCGGAGAGGGAGAGTCGCCGCCTATTTAAGGCGCCTTGAAACGCGCGATAATTCAAAATTCTCTCAAACGTATAAACCTAAACTACTTCCCGCGCTCGAACTCCCGAGCAGCTCGAGCTCGGAAGTCGGGGGGTAGTGTGGGGGGAAAAAATATCGCCGTAGTTCGGTGAGCAGACCCCCGAGCGGGGGCCGACCGAGCAGACCCCCCGAGCGGAGGCCGACCGAGCAGACCCCCGAGTGGGGGCCGACCGAGCAGACCCCCCGAGCGGGGGCCGACCGAGCAGACCCCCGAGCGGGAGCCGACCGAGCAGACCCCCTTTAGCTTGAAGTTATCTCCTCTCCAGACGATCAAAGGGTTACGTCTTACGTTTGCCATCAATTAATGCGTATGGGCTGCGCAGACACCTGATTCACTCAACAATTAAAGTGTATGGCCTCCATCACCTACGGACACCGAGCCTCTTACGGCAAATACGCATGCCTTCAAATGATGGCATGACTCTTCGATGGCTTAAGGCTCCGGCCTGATTTCGTACAATGATAGCATTGACTTACATGATCGAGCATTAATGGCCAATTGAGCAAACGTACGACCTGCTCTGTCACAGTCACAGGTAACCCGGCCCTCCCTATAAAAGGAAGATTTCTCCACTCACAGGGACAGGCTCTCTCTCTGGCTCTAATCTCTCTCTCGCTCCCCCTCTCCTTCCTCATTTAGACTTCTTGCTGACTTAAGCATCGGAGGGCCGGTGCCGGACTGCCCGGCCACCGGCTTCTTGCAGGCCTCCGGGAAGACGCAGCTCGCCGACAAGCCGCCGTCCCCCACTCAGGCAGCGGAGCCTCCCCCTTCCAGCCGACGGTCGCCCCCGGGTCCAATTTCCAGCAACAGTCTTCATCATAATTCATGATCTCAATACATGATCGATAGGCATCTCTATTTCTTCTTGAGGAAAATGAATCATGATGGTATTGTATTGTGAATCATTATGGAGACAGATTGTATAGATTCTTTGCAGCTTCTTCACACGCCAGCTTGATTGCCTCTCTTCTAAACATGATGTTTGGAATACTTAACCTTTTAATGGGGATATTTAGCTAAATCTTGTTTACAGAAAATATAGTTTGATAGTTGACAGGCTTGGTAGCAAAGTTAATATCAATGGCACTATGGGGATTTAGGGCGTCAACTTGGTAGTTAAGTTGGGTCACATGTTTTAGCCATCAAAATACTTGTTCTTGGAAGACCTGGTATGTCTAGCTTTTGAATGGTGTCTTCTTCTAGTAAATATAAAAATTAAGGTTGGTCTCTAATCCACTTCGGATTTTGGCTCCTCATGACCCCTTTTACAAGTTTAGTGACATCTAAGATACTCTAATTCAAGAAGGATTTCAAAATTGCGACTAAGAAGAAAAATTTAACCTATTTCACTTCATCAAAAATTCTGCATTCATAGCTAAATACTACTACTTGTGCATGTTATGCTTTCACCTTTGCTCATACTTTAGTGGTTAATCATGCAAATTAATAAGCTAGAGGTTAGCAATATCCTGTGAATAGATGATTCAAATCTGATACCCTTAATGTAACAAATAGTCTATGATTTTTTTTTTTTTTTCATTCTGGCCTTGCTAAGTATCATGATTGACTACTAAGTTATATACTTATGTTTGAGGAAAAAGGATAAAGACTAACCATGGTGCTGCAGCATTCAGACACAGAGTAAGCAGATTTACATTTTCAAATTTTAAGAGTTGAAGCCAGTAAGTGGAACAAAATGTGAATCACTCTAAGCTTATTATTTTTTCCTTCTATAAGAAAAAGGGAAATGACTAGTTGATTAGTTGGGTCTTGGTTTAGAAGGATATCCTACTTTATATATAGACACATCTATATTATATTATTAAATGAGAGAGGAATAAGTTGATCTAAATTTCATCTAAATTTTCTGATTAGAATATTATTAGTTCCTCTCTTTATAAACCTCTAGATTTATTTAACAAATAGGAGAAAGAAAACTCTACCCCTCACCAAAAATCTTAAAAAAGCCATAGAAAAATCAGCTACATGGATGAATATGAACATAATGCATGCCACAATGGATCAATTGCTGAAGGCAAAATGGCACAAATAAATCTTTCCTTTTGTTACTTTTTCTCATGATAATGACAAACAAAGTAATCTGTTTGACCAATTAAAGATGGTGTACGGGCAGGAGGTCTATCATCCTATGCTTTTTGGTGCACATTGTTGAGGTCTTTTAATCATTCATAAAGTGAATAAAATGAAAAGCATCTAAATCAACTAAAATTTAAATTTTTATCTCTAAAATAGGTAGATGAACATCAGTTGTTAGATAGATATACATACAGGTGTGGAGCCATGAATTTGCTGGGGAAAAATAATGAAAATAATGTTCCAAGCAGCAATTAGCAAGCTTAGCAAGCCTTAAGGGAATCAATTTTTTTTTAAAAAAAAAACGAAACTTGTCTGAGCCCGGGTTCGAACCGGGGACCTCTAGTGTGTGAGACTAGCGTGATGACCAACTACACCACCCAGACAAACATTTTTTGGTTAAACGACTGCTTTAGAATATGTTTATATATTATTATCAACGTTTAGAATATCTCCATCAGCTCGGACTACTCAAGGATAGTTTTTCGGATCCCTCACCGTGGACTACTCTACATGAGCCCTCTCTGCACAATAGTAAAAAGCTGTATGTGAAAACCCATGTAGGTGCTTATTTAGTTTCTCATTGATTGTATATTAGAAAGATTTTAGATATTTAAGTAGCGTTAAGAACTAACTGCTGCTAGTCTTTTTAGGTTAATTTTGGATGGTTATAAATGGAATCAAATCAAACATAATATATGGTTTATGTGATGTAGGGAACACTCACTACCAGAAAACACGCGTATAGTGACGGCGATTTCCGTCACTATACCGTGTTTCCGGTTACTAATATGGAATTTGTGACCGGAGCTCCCGTCACTGACTTGGTTACAAAAACACGCGTCACTAAATTCTCAGTGACGGCGGCGATTCCCGTCACTAACCTCCGTGACAGAACCGTCGTCACTAAGCCGTTACAAATTCAAGAATTAAATATTTAAAAAATTATGTATTTTCCGTCACTATCTAGTTGCGGAGTTAGTGCCGAAGGTAACTTGGTCACTGATTTTGTCACAGAATGCGGTCACAAGTTTGGTCACTAATCTGTCACAACCTTTAGTGACAGATTTAGTCGTCACAGACATGATCACACATTTTGTCACTACATTTGTCATTAATCCCGTCACTGACCTAGTGATAAGTTTACCGTCACTAATTGGTTACAAACGCGCTGAGCAAAATCAATTTTTATTAACCAAAATCCTGTCACTAAGTTTATGACTGCTCGTCACAATACTTGGTAAACAATTTAGTAACCAAAATTTGGTCACCGATCACAATCTAATAACCTGGAACATTTGGTACATTGATTGGCTCATAACAATAATAATAATAATATCATTAATAGCAAAGGCATTCAACATTACGCAAAAGTCATTTTAAATGTCATTCAAAATTGGCATCAACATGTCCTAAATCCATCAAAATCAAAGTCTAAAAATATATCATAAAGATCAACAGAGATTTCATTCCTCCTAGGAATGCAAAGACCTATCATCTAAGGCAAAAACAATCATAATGAAGCATGATCAGCAGAACCAGAATCACCATTACTCCCCCGATCTGCATGCCTTGGTCCAAAGCCAATCTCTTCTCTCATCTTTTGAAGAACCTCCTCTTGCCATTTTTTCTTTTCCTGCTCAAGAATACGTAGAAGGTCTTCATGAGTGTACAGCTTTGGAGCTTGACTTGTAGAGGTGGAAGAGGATGATGATTGCCCAATAATTCCAGTGAGATCCTCTAGGGGACTAAAGCCATAGACATGGCCATGAGTTGGGACACCAGTTGCCTCAAACCACAAGTCATAATCACGTGGAGGAGCATCTGAGGTGGAGGCATCACCATATTTTTTGGAGTATTCAGCTGAATACTTTGCCTGCCAGTTGATTTAAAAGAAGAGAAAAACATTATGGTGGATCAAACAAGAGATAAACATGAGCAAGCTCAATAATATTTATGAATTATAAAAAAATTATACTTACCATGACAGCTTCACTTTTCTTATCTACATATCCTCCCATGCCTTGCTTTGTCTTATGCGTCCGATTAAAAGATTCAACTATCGTTGGCTCCCTACCTAACTTTAATTTCTACAAAAGAGAAAAGAAAAAATTCATTAACAACAGCAAAATTACAAGCACAATTTTAAACTTGTAGATTCTCAGACACCATAGTATCATCGGGTACCAGCACTTGTGCATTATCGACATTAATCCCATAGCTTTCAAAACTAAACCAACAATTTGGGTTGACATTGCATACCCTTCCCCATCATTCACTAATATAAAGGGCTAAATCTTTCCCAAGTCCATATCCTTGTAATTGAAGCTACATATATATTAAAAAAACAGCATGCAAATTTTCAGCTAATATGATTCTAATGTGAAGTATAAAATTTTCATGTATTTTCAACCATATAAATTAAACATGTATTGGCCAGATCTGGATATGCGCTAAGATACAGTGGCTGCATATTATGACATTTCAGCGAATTCTACATCAAGAAAAACAAAAATCCACCCCCCCCCCCCCCCCCCCCCCCCCCCCCCCCCCCCCCCCCCCCCCCCCCCCCCCCCCCCCCCCCCCCCCGCGCCGCGGACAACACACACACAAGAAAAAAGGTTTTGAGTCTAATCATTTTGTCAGTAATAAGTAAGTAAAATTACCATGATCAACAACCTAACAAACAGGCCAGTAGGACGCACACCTGTAAGAACCAGTTGCTACCCGTAGTCCATCACCACTTAGGCAGCACTCAAATTTGTCGAAAATGGAGTCACTTTCATATAAATCACATAGCTGTATGAAAATAGAACCATCATAACCAAAGTACATGGTGCATTACATCTTTCTCGCCAACTATAATTAACATGAGCTAAACTGTAACAAAAACAAATTACCTGAGGCCTTAAATATTCATGGACCTGAAAAGTTGCAACAGGACCAGAGTCCATATTTATGTCCCATAACTGGAAAAATCGCATAAGGAAAAAAAAAGAAAAGTAAATCTAAATGAGACAACAAAATAAAACAAAAACCAACATCATGAGCTTCATAGGAAAGACTACAAAAGATATAACAGACTAATGCTACAAACAGACATCAAAAATAGCTACATGTAAATCCTACAGACACCAGAAATAGTTACACAAAATCAAGGTAGAGCTGCAATACTGCTAGACAAATAACATCATCATTCTTCATATTAAAAAATTAGCAAGGGAAGGGAAAAACTTTCATGTGTCTCAATTAAAGGGCAGAATTACTAGCTTATAAATGAACTAGAGCGAAGCTGTGCCATATACTTTACCAATATTTGTTTTTTATTGTGCCAAAGCCAAGGGACAGAAGAAAAAAAAAAGAGTTCAACCATTTGCTACCATCACCTAGCACACATGAAGCATGTATGTGTGCATATGAACGAGAGTCTGTGCATAAAGAGTATCAGCCTCACTCAGCCCAGGATGATGGGTGCATGACTTAAACCAAGGAGATGGGTATTCGACTTTTACTTTTTATGAACTTTTTTCATGATATAAAATGGAGCAAAATAGGGATTCGTGAATCCTCATTTGCCTACAAATTAAATGCTACATTATTGATTGCCTTGAAGTAGAAAATATCACAATTTTATATAACAAGGAGCTCGATCCTCATTTGCCTACAAATTAGGAAGGATCACAGATTGTATTACAAGGAGAAACCTCATTTCTCCAACAGAAGTGTGCACAGCTTAAAACATTGACAAAGTCCATTCTTTGATCTTTTCATACAATGGGAAAGTCATCATAGACTTGAAAACTGAAAGGGTCAACTGCAAAAGTCACATTGCTGCTCACAATCATGGAATACTGTCTAAAGTGACTTCCAAAGATCTAGAATGTGCAATCCAAAAGAAAGCTGCAGGAGTTTACACAGCATAAGGACAAAAGTGAAATTACATAAACATGTGATATGAGTTAGTTGTGCCTCTTAGGCACTTGGGCTTGCATGACGGATATAGTTCTCATTTCTGAACTTCTGATTCACAAAATTGCTCCTTATTATACTGCATTATATTACTTCTTCCTTTTATGCACCTTGTCAACACCATTATTACCTTGCTCTAGTGCCGTTTGGGCCAAAGAATTGATAACTCACTAATAATATTAGACAATCTGTACAAGAATAGGCAACAAGTTCTCTTGTTCAGTAATGCTGAACAGTAACATGAAATATCATAATCAAATACAGATGTTCCGAAAGTAGTGAGCTCTTCAAATAAATGGATTTGAACCTCTTGATCCCAGTAGTTGTAGGTCATTACCTTAATGTCAAGAATCCATTTCATCTGACTATTAAATTTTTAAACCACTTCCTTGCCTATTGCAGTAACCAGAAATTACTCAAACTACCAATTCAAAATTATGCAACCAAAACAGCTAACAAAGCTTATGAAAAAAAGGAACAAAGTGTCACTTTACTGATATATGTTGAAGCCTTCGCATCAATGGCATCTTTAGAGTATTGTATTCTTAACTGCTTAACAAAAACCAAATAAAAGCAAAGTTTCACCTATTACTACAAAAACTCATATCATTTAGCACAACATCTCGAGGATTCTTGATTAATTAAAATGATCCATCATGTGCTTAAAAAAGGATGTAAAATTTATCAAATATTATGTTCAAAATATTTCTGACTTAGTTCCTCCATAAATACTAATTAATTATCTTGTCTCCAAAATTACTGCTCAAATTTAGAAACCACTGCACACAACTTCCAAAACAAAAGAATATTTTCTGGAATGTGTTAAAATGTAAAAGCATGACACGTTGCCAGCAAGCATAATTCATATTGCTAATCCCTCAAGAAAAAGCAAATAATAAAGAAATTAAATTGCAAGAGGGATACAACTGTATGAACCTTAAGCGTCATATAATCACGACTTAGGATGTGCCTTCCATCTTGTCCAAATTTAATATCTGAAATTGAAGCAATGATCTCAGTAAAAAATGACCTTGAACCTGGAGCCTCCTCAAACCTGTATATGGAGAAGTCCCATTAGCTAAAGCAACACCAGACATGCTAAAGAGTCTAAAAGACACTTGTAACTGGGCCAGTAGAGTCCCATTAGGGTTTACCTCCGGGAAGAACCAGTTTAGGGTTTTGAAAACCCTAGCCGACGAGCAAGAAAGAGGGGGGCGCCGACGGGGTGATGTAGCCACAAGTTTGATCCCGGTGAGAAGGAGATGAACACAGGCGCCGAGCAAAAAAATAATGAAACCCTCGGTAGGTTAGGGTTTACCTCCGGGACGCCCAGTTGTGGGTTCTGAAAACTCTAGCCGACGAGCAAGAAGGAGGGGGGCGTCGACGAGGTGATGTAGCCGCGATCGGGAGGCGTGATGTAGCCGGAGAGGAGAGGGAGAGGCCGGAGGTGGAGGAGAGGAGAGGAGATGGGAAGCCGGAGGGGAGGCAAAAATGGTCGGCAAGGGGGAGCCGGAGAGGAGAGGCCGCAGGCGGAGGAGACGAGAGGAGATGGGAAGCCGCCCAAATCCCTAACTCGGGACTCCACTAAGAAGTCGGTCTGCAAGCCAAATTTCATATTAAACTATCTTTTACCTATAAGGCTGTGGGCTAAGTCGGTTTGCAAGCCAAATTTCATATCAAGCTATTTTTTATCTATAAAGCTGATTGGATGAAGGAAAAAATAATTTTGAACTATAAAGCATGGTAAAAAAATTCCAGACCTTCTTCCAAAATCCAATCCCATTGCAGGAAAGTTGCAATAGGGGTGCAAATGGGTCATGGGCGACACCATGAGATTTGAAAATGAGAAGAAGGAATTTGAGTTTTCTGGAGAAAAATTGGAATTTGGGTTATCGAAGAAATTTGGGCGGAACGGCGGGCACACTTAGTTTCATTTTAGATTTTCCTCCTTTTATCTTTTTTTTAAAATTTACATCTACTCAAAAATAATATTTTTAATATTTTTGGAATTAAAAATTAAATTTGGTGACGGAAATTTTTGTTAATAACCTGTCACCGCCAAAAATAATTTTTAAAAATTTATAAATACTTGGATTACGATATTTGTGACGGCTGCATTTGTCACTGTCTGGTTGCAATTTTGGTTATCATATTGCTGACAGATACCCCGTCACGATGATGGTCACTAAGTTCTGGCGCTCATCCTATCCGCGCATTCTGTAACCGGTCTGTCACTAATCGGTCACTAAGTTAACATCACGGTGACCAAATTTCTGTCGGTCACTAATCCGTCACAAATAGTGACTGATAACGGTCCGTCACAAATTTCCCGTCACTATACGCGCGTTTTCTGGTAGTGACTATAGATGGTCATTTTTAGGGTTGACCACCAATCAATTATGGCATTTGTATTTATGATTTTGATTGGATTCTCTCTGGCGAGGATGTTAGGGCTTAGATAGAAAATATGCGAGAATTCTCTCTGAATTAAAAGAACTAAGGTGATTTTAGATACAATCTGAATTCTCTCTATATTTCAACCTAATTTAAGCTTGGCCGAAAGATCTGAGAGCTGAAAAGGTGAGCCTATTCCATTGCAGTTTCTCATGTGGGACAATCTTCTACTCCATTGTAGATTCTCATGTTTCTTGAACTAAGAGAAGCATGGCGACCATGTTCAAATATGAAAGCCAGAGGACCCATTCCTAGTCTCAATAAAATAAAATAAAATAAAATGGGGTACCCACCAAATAAAAGGGAATCTGGAGAAATGTAGGACAGAAGAATACAAGACCTGACCAACTTCTTCAAGAATTTCAACTTCATATATTCAGCCATGTCATAATTCTGGCTAATTCGGAAGAGGTCAACAAAAATATCAGTGGGAGAATAGCCAAATGGACATGGCACAGGGAAAGCAGAAGGGGGGGGCGCAATCAAGGGGATTAAAAACATGGGAGAGAGAAAGAAGGCTGAGATTCTTGTGATCAAAACCAAATGGAATAGAAGAGTCCGTTTAAATTGCTTTGGAAGAGTCCCATTCATAAGTAATTGGGTAAATTCATAAGTAATTGGAAGAGAGAAAGAAGGCTGAGATTCTTGTGATCAAAACCAAATGGAATAGAAGAGTCCGATTAAATTACTTTGGAAGAGTCCTATTCATAAGTAATTGGGTAAATTCATAAGTAATTGGAAGAGAGAAAGAAGGCTGAGATTCTTGTGATCAAAACCAAATGGAATAGAAGAGTCCGATTAAATTACTTTGGAAGAGTCCCATTCATAAGTAATTGGGTAAATTCATAAGTAATTGGAAGAGAGAAAGAAGGCTGAGATTCTCGTGATCAAAACCAAATGGAATAGAAGAGTCCGATTAAATTACTTTGGAAGAGTCCCATTCATAAGTAATTGGGTAAATTATATTTTTTGTCCTCCAAATTTTGGTACCTTTTTTAAGTTGCCCTTTAGATTAAAAACCTCTAAATTAGGTTCATTTATTTTCAAATGTGATTTCATATAGTTCTTCTGGTCGGTTTCTATTAATTTTCGGTGCTGAAAAGTTGTACTTGATGCACATGTGACCTTCTTTTTCTTGTTGGCACCAATGTCAGCATATAGGTGATCAAGGAGCAAACTAGATAGTACTTAGCAGTAGCGGTGGTCACAAACCTCTCTCCATCTACCTACCTATTACTTCTTACCCAATCTTATGTCTATTTCATGATCCTAATGAATTTGATGAATCTTCCAATCTTTCATCAAAAACAGAAAAGCTATCATAATATGTCATTCTAGGCATGCAAATGTTGTGAGTACATGATACCTAGCTATTTTAACCAGTAGGCACATGATTTGGATTGTGATTATGGCTCATCCTTAGGTTCACTAGTCCAAAACGAGTTTGTGCTCGAGAATTAATTTAGGTCACAATGAAGAAAAAGGTATCACCTCGAAACATTTTTATTGTTTTCTCTAGAATACCAAATTATTGCTTGTTAATTGAGACAACATCAAAAGCATGATCCGCAAAACAATATCTAGAGGAAGGCCACATGAAGCTGAACAAATGTAAATTATCATTATACCCTTCATGAAATGAATAGACTGAATTTACCAATATTATAAAAAAAGTTGCATCATAGATGAAGTCTATTTTTCTTTCAAGGAAACAAATATTAGTTCTTATAACAATAATTTGGTCCCCTTGGTACAATCAAAGAATCATGCAACACTAACATTTGGATCCTCAGTTTCAATTGGTTCAAAGGGATGAATCCAACAAATATCATTAATAAAACATAATAATATAATGAAGACCATATATTTTCTACTGAGACCATATATTTAGTCTCTATATAAGGACAAATAAAGTTCATATATATCTTTAATACTTAGACTCCTTTATTTCTTCATCTCTATTTAGGATCTAATTAAAGGCTCGATATCCTGTGGGATTGCTGGGCAATGATACTCGTCGTCGAGGGGCATTCTGAAAATATGATCTCATAGCCATCTCCAAAGTTATCCATCCCTGGGGCCAACACCTGCCAGAAGAGCCCACCTGCACACGGGCCCCCGGCTCTGGCTGAGCCGTAGATCTCACCGTACACATCCGAGAACAAGGCATCCCTTTCGCCTACGGTGTACCCTGAAGTCTTGGAGCACTTGCCAAATTCTGTGATCATAAGTGGCTTTCCAAGGAATGCACCAGCATCATCAGTATGTGATTGAACCCAACTCTTGAGGAATGCCATTTGGGCCTCATTTGAACCTGAAATCCTGAATAAAAAAAAAAAACGAGTGTTATTTGATGGACTACTTGCTCCCTCCATGAATTCTGTTGCTGGTTGATGGACTCATGACCATGAACAGCTTGCAACTTTGAACTTAATGGGCTGGTGAAAAGAATTGCTTGCTTATAAATTATGATGCACAGTTTCAGTTCAGAAATTTATACTACTCAATCACATGTATAAACTCTTTCTGCTAATTAAATCGTAACAGGAGTTAGCAATCAGAGAGACCTGGCTTACCATTGATCAGGGTAGGCATGGATGGTGGCAAAGTCAATTTCAGGGACCATATTATTAGCGATGAAATCGGTGCCGACCTCATAGCCAGGGTTGAATTGCTTCCTTTCAGGCCTAGATTCCCCATAGAACCCTTCCAACCCAACTTCAAGCATGTGATTGCTATCTATGGATTTAACATAAGCAGCCATCTCTGTGACCCAAGCCTGTCACACAAAAAAAAATATGGAAGTTTGGCTTTAATTTTTGCTTCATAGAGCTAATTTTAGACTACGTCTTCCTATAGCTTGAGCGCTTAATTGTAACTGCAACTAAATGAGATTTAAGGCAACAATAGCATAACAAGAATATCGAAATTAGTTTAGTAGAAAAGAATGAACTAGGGTTATGAACCTGGAGAGTTTTGCCAGAGAGGTCACTTTGGCATCGTGGTTCATTGATGAGTTCCCATGAAAAGATGATGGGATCATCCTTATATGCCACTCCCGTTATCGTGTTCACCCTCGTAAGAACCGTCTAGATCAAACAATACAAAAGTACTAGATGTTAGGATAATGCCCAAGCTTCAACCAACTATTTCTACCATATATCTACTACTACAAAATGGCAGAAGAAAGTGAAGTGTTTGAGTCAGCACTTAGGTGCAAGCAGAAAGGCATGATAGCGTGCATGGGAAAAAGGTAGGATCTCATAGTCACCTTCACATGATCCTTGTATAATCCTTTGACGACATCGTTCGAATAGAAGTCATCATCGGAACCCAAGTACTGTCCCTTGTCCTTTGCCCACTGAACATACTGCTTCCTCCCTCCAAAGTCTGCGTAGTTATTCACCAAACTCAGTATCAGATACACTCCATTCTTCTTAGCCTCCGCGATCACCAAGTCCAAACCCTGAAAAAGAACGCCAAGCAAAAGGAGGACTCATCAGCAGTTTGAAAATAGATAATTACATGCATGCGTGCACTATTACGTACTTGCATGTTTTATAATTTCCTTTTCTTTATTTTTCAAGAAATTTATCACCAATTCCGATATGAAGTATGGTATAAATTGATAAATATCTTTACATACTACCTGCTTGCAAATGTTTTCAGTTCCACTATCTTTAAGTTGAGATGATTCCGTAAAAGATCGAGCAGATTCTACAATAAGCTCTTGGCTTGACGTCAACTATTTAAAGTTGGTGTCAAATGCCAAGACGAGACAGGTATATGTAGTAAATATATACCTTGAACATAGCCTCATTGTAAGAGCCAGGGGAGTACTGCAGGGGACTGTTCCCACCGTCGCTGAAGGCCCAGGTCCTGACCACTCTCATTCCATAAGCGGACGCCTGTTGGAGGACGGTGGACACCTTGCCCCTCTCGGCCGGGTCCGATGCCTTGAGCATCAACCAGTACGCGTTAAATCCATTGGAGTGGAACGGGCGCCCGTCCACAACGAAATGGGTTCCGGTTGTCCTTGCAAAGCCGGAGCCAGTATAGGCAACGGCAACATGGAACACAAGCAGAGGGAAGACTGCGAGACTGAAAAGAACTTGCTTCCCCACCATCTTCATACCAGAGAGCGAGAAGTAACAATGTGCGTTGTGGAAAGGAAGGAGAAATGCTATCGATATCAAAGAAGACTCGATGTTTTGAGGTGTGGGATGGTGAGAGTTCTCATGGTGGAGAGAGGTTTATATAGAGCTCCAGGGCATGCAAGAGGACAAGGTTTAGTTTCCTGTTTTGCTGCTAAGATTTGGTGCAACTTGATTAACGGTATGGCCAGCCAAAAATAAAATATATGACCACCGAAAAATGCCCTCCGGGAAGGTAATATAAGTTGAGTTGATGCATTAAAAGAAGAAGAAGAAGAAGAAGAAGAAGAAAGAAAGCATTTCATAAGAAATTTCTCCTCACCAATTCACCTTGGTTATCAACATAGGATTGAGTAACAGCCAAGGAACTCTTCCTATTATACGGAGTCCCGGCCCATGTTACGCTTCCGTTCTTCTTACACTGTTATAGCAGTACTAAGGTGTTTTTTTTTTAATTTAATAAAAAAAAAGTGTCATGATATGGTATGTGTTTCTGTGAAGTCGATACGGTTCATAACTTGGTTAGCAAGTATGTTAGTTGTTACCTCTAGCACACATCTTCGGCATATTGCATGCATGGCAAGTGCGTCAATTAATGCTAACTGACGTAAGTTTGTTTCAGAATTTACTGTGACTTTCTTTCCCATCCTTGATTCAAGCTTTTATGCGAGTTCTTGAGCACTGCCCATTCCGATCTGATCTGACTGATCTCATGCTGGGGTGCAAAAGGATCCCTCTTACTCGTGGCTAGCTACATGGAGGCATATGCATGCAATTAATGCATGGGATGGCCATCTCTAGCACAACTATTGTTGTGGGATGGGGTTTCCAGTTTAGTCCCACATCGGGTAATCAGCGAAAAGGTCTGTGCCTTAAATGGGGGGCAAACACCTCTTCTCACCGAGGCCTTTTGTAGGACAAAACCGTGAGGGTAGGGGACAACCTCCGCGGACCCCCGCGCCGTCAGGGCTCGGGACTGTCATTGGGCCACGGCCCTGGGCGACCTCCCGCAGACCCGAAGCGGCAATCCCAGAGCGGACAATACCTCGGGGAGGACGCGGATGCTTTCCCTGCTCGCCCGGTGTGCGGGCTGAACTATTAAAGCAACTTTTATATGTATATTTACTTGAATTGATTGAGGCATACAATATTAAAACTAAATTTCGCTCTGACCCTTCAATTAAAACTTCTCTCTCTGTTACGGTTGTGTCCATGTGATAGTTTTTCATTTTTTTTTTAATTATATATGGTTGTTGATGATGTTGTCCGTGTAAAAAAGGTCACATTAGCCTAGGTTCTACCATGGCCGGGCTTCCAAATGGTTACTTCCCACTAGCCCACTGATACCGTTGGCTCATTTGCCCTTTCCAATACTATCTGTTGTGTTTTCTATAGTATTTTTATACTGAGCTATATATATTTAGTTTATAATATTATTTATAATTTATTTAGATATGCAGGAGAAAGAAACAAACTTACGTTCAAGAAACGACTACGTACACGTTAACGAAACCATTGAGAAAATATAACATACCCACATGATCCAGAAAAAAAAAACATTGGAAATTCGAAAAGCTGGTATTGGCATGGGAATGAGTCAAGCGAACACGGAGACCAAGGTAATTTGTCTAATAAACAACGTCGATGTATTGGTGGAGCATGGATCCTTTACGATGCACATATGGTACCATAAAATGCTGTACAGCTATGAATGACTGCCATCAAAAGATGAACGGCTATCAAATAAGGCAGTTTACGAGAACATCTTATATCATACACCATATACATTATTTGATGGCTGTCCATCTTTCAATTAATGATGACCATCCAAAGATGCACAATATTATACTCTGTGGACTGCACCATATAGAATTCTAGTTAATATCGGTAACATGGGGTTTCTCACCATGTATTGCGGCAGGAATGCACGAACGAAGGCCATCACATATTAAACAGACTGCAAAGATGCCTTTTGTAAAGTCTGGACTATGGCATCTCGCCATTTTCTCCTCACTAAGCCATTTTAAAAGTGGTAACTATAGATATTTCATGATCTTAGCCCATTATATTAGGACCGTGATCGCTGCTTGACCCCGGACTCAACTAACCCTACTGCTCATGAACAAATCAGGTTAGGCTTGCTACGAGCTCAGGCTCAATTAGGAAATAAGCTCAGCTAACACATTTTCAAAGCTTGGTTCGGTTATATAGTGGGGAAGCTTGATTCGGCCGGACTAATATTTAGCTCAAAGCTTAGCCAAGCTGATCTCGAAAAAGTTTTTCAAAGTCGCTCAACTTCACATCGAGCTTGAATAGATTGTTTAGAATTAAACCGAGCCAGGTTTGATTATCCTAGTTCTTAGCTTGACTCATCTTCCAAACCTAAGTGATCCATCACACTACAAAAAAATATTAATTTGCCGACTCTTCCCCGCCGACGCTATCAAAAGCATCGGCGAATTTCGAGCGGGGGTCGAAACTCGACGCTTTAAAGTGTCGAAAAATTGTTTAAAGCGTCGTCGGAGACCAAAAGGGGCCCAACTTCCCCGATCCCTCCTTCACCCAGCGGGTCCCCCGATCTTAGAGACGACGATGCTTTAAAGCGTCGTCGGAGGCCAAAAGGGGCCCAACTCCCCCGATCCCTCCTTCACCCAGCCGCTCCTCCGATCTTAGAGACGACGACGCTTTAAAGCGTCGTCGGAGGCCAAAAGGGGCCCAACTCCCCCGATCCCTCCTTCTTCACCCAGCCGCTCCCCCGATCCCTCCTTTTTCTGCCGCTCCATCCACCCACCCCACCATCCGCCGACGTTCTTCTTTTAATCCCACACCGGAGACCCCACCCGTTCTCCCCTTTTCTTTATCTACTGCACCTTTGGGCTTCTCCGTTCTTCTTTCTACTACTCTTTGGCATGGGGTGTTGGGAGGGAGAGGATGGGGATCGATCTGAACACGATCGAGGAGGAGGAGGAGGAGGAGGCGGGCCCGCGTCGCCGAGCACAACCCCGACCTCCGCCACTCCGCCTTCAAGCCCACCTCGCCTGCCGCCAAGGCGGTCGTCGACCAGCTCCTCCGGATCGCCTGGGCTTCGAAGCAAGGGCACTTGGTGCAGGACTCCAGGGTGGACTCCTCCTTGCCGGAGGCCAGAGGTCGGATGGAGCTCTACCAGTCAAGAGGATCTCGATGATCGACGACATTGAGATCATCCTCCTCCTCATCACTCTTCTTCCCAGGCCGGCAGCCCCCTGGTTCCCCTCTTCTTTTTTAATTTTTTTTTGGAAAAACAGGTTGCTAACGCCGACGCTTATAAGCCTGTTTTTTTGAAAAACATGTCGGCGTTGAGTACTTTCGCGACGCTTTCATTAGCGTCGGGAAAGTTCCTGTTTTTGCGACGCTTTCTCTTAGGTCGGCAAAAAACCGGACCCACGCCCACCTGCCCGACGTCTGACCCACGCTTGTGGTGCGTGGGCTGGAAATCCGCCCGACGCTTAAAGCTGTCGGTAGAGACCAAAAAAACCGTCGGGAGATATTCCTTTTCTATGTAGTGTCATCAAATTCATTTTTCTTGAAGTTAATCTAAACCAATTTGTTGATGAATGTGTCTTGAGGGGCCATAGTCGAGCTCTAATCCGGGACCATGTTTTGAATGTTTGGCCTTATATGGACTTGAAGTTAATCTAAACCAATTTGTTGATGAATATGTGTCTTGAGGGGCCACAGTAGAGCTCTAAGCCGGGGAACCATGTTTGAATGTTTCGCCTTATAAGGATATGTTAGAATCACCCTCCCCCCATACTCACTTCTGTTAATTTAAGTTAATAGGAGAGCTAGTATAGTTGGCCATAAGGTCACACCAAACACTGCAATTATTCAGGTGTATAAAATTGAAAACTCCGACGTTCTTCTACGCCTCCATTGTTACAATAAGATCGTGAAGTCCCAGCTGAGTAAAACTATCCCAAACAGGAACCATCTCCAAAAGGTCTTTGCGCGCATCCATCCTCCTTTGCAACTTTCTCAAAATCATAACTCTTCCTTCTATAAGCCACTATCAAATCAAACCTGAGACAATCCTAATTTAAATTAAGTTCAAACTTGATTCAGTGATTGGTCAGTCGATTAGATCTGACAATTGCTTTTATTATTTCTAATATTAATTATAATATACCAGACCAATTTCCAGTTCTATGTAGCTTTATCAGTCTTCTTCTTAGGCCCCACTTGAAATTACTTCCAAGCCTATAAATTAGTTTCATGTTCAACTCAATCACACTCAAATCAATTCTTATTTGAGCTTTATTTCAACTCAAGCTTAAGTTGCTTGAATCAATAAATAAATCTACCTAGCTTCAAGAGTGGATTTTTTCTTCTGGATTTTCTCTTTTTAAAATAATGTTCGAGAGACTGCAATGTTGCAAATTAGACATAAATTTGAGTAGGCATAAAGAGGAAAAAAGAGTTCAAAATGCTAAGTCACCTTTATCTGTGAAGAGGCATGTGCAAGCATGAGTGGGCTTTTTTTTTTTTTTTGCTACATCAGATGAATCATACAACTTTAGTATGAATACATCCAAAAAAAATAAAATACAAGTCATGAAGCACCTGAGGCAGTTCCCCGCTGCCTGTCTAAAGAACTCCCCCAATTAAAGTGATTTGCAACAAAGAGGCCACCTAGTTCGCAACTCCATTGGTCTCCCTAAATACATGCTTTGCCCTGAAAATAATGTCACCACTAGCCATGCTTCATATGTCCCGAAAGTAGAGGGTGGTGTCTCCCAGCTACGCCAGGACACTCTCGAATCTAGCCGATCATAGTGGCCGGGTCATCTTTAAGCAGGATGGCACTGGCATGCAACACATGCTGAGCATGACGTAGGCCAGCCCAAGCTGCTCTCATCTCTGCCCTAGGGACTGAGATGTTGAAAATCGAGCTTCTTCCGATTGCTACTACTTTAGAGTCCGGGCCTCTGATCACAAAGCCCGCACTACCCTTCCTGCCACCGTCCAAAATATATCCATCAAAGTTGACCTTGAGAAAAATTGAGGGGGAACGCTCCAGGTGATGACACCGTCTGAGACGCTACATGAGCAGAAGAAGAGTTCCAGATGCCCCAAGCTATCAACGGCTCGCCTGATGGACCAGTATAGGGAATCTTCGTAGCCTCCCCTCGGGCCCTCTTCATGACGAGCCTACATGTCGAACTGCTCTCCCCAAAAATCTAAGCATTTCTAATTAGCCAAATGTGATAAGCAACATAAGTCACCCTGATAGCCACATATCGATTCTGAGGCATTCCAGACTACCTTCTGAGTGCCTAGGTAAAGAAACTAGATTAGCGTAGTGCCTCTAGCGGGATGTCAAACAACCTCCATACCCTCACAACTCAATTACACTAGAATAACACGTGATCCACGGACTCCTCCGCCTATCACCCAAGGCAAATCAGCGAAATACTCAGTCCACACTTGCTCTGGATGGCCCTAGTTAGTAGACGTCCCCAAGTCATCTTCCATAAGAATAATGCAACCCTTGGATGAAGACCGAACCTCCAAATCCAGGCACAATCCAGCCTTTGACTCTGCTTACTCTGGAACAGGTCGTAGATGTCCTTTGACATTGATTCTCAGATTGCAGAAAGTACTCTAGACCCTCGCATCTGGGACATCGTATCCAGGAACTACCAGTGAATGCACTCTCTCTGCAAGGTGCTCTCCAAATAGATGACTAATCCGGCTAGAGTCCCACCCAGTCTCATCCAGACGGAGGAGATCACAAACCTGCAAACCACCCATAACCTCAATGTTGATCTTGTCAGCTAGAGTCTCACCAAAAAGGTGTCTATCCAGGGATCCTCCACTAGATGCACATTGTGCCCGTCTCTGATCAGCCATTCGATGTTGGCCAAGATAATAGGAACATGCCTGCAAATCTCTCTCCAAATAAAGGAGCACCTTTGACCTCTCTGGAATACTCTATCAATGGTCCCAAGGTCGTACCAAGCTGTCATCACTTGACTCCATAGGCTCTGTGGCTCAAGGAACAACCTCGCGGTATGTTTGGTGACCAATATCTCTGTCCTCTTGAGCAGAGACTGAACACCAAGTCCCTCTCCTGAGTCGGCTGGCAAACGATATTCTAAGCAAGCAGGGGCACCCTATGCCCACCAGCATACGAGCCCCATAAGAAGCTCCGGAGCATTCGCAATCCTCAGTAGCATCGACTTTGGAACCACCAAATTGAACATGAGGTAGATCGACATGGAGTTGAGGACCGATGCCACAAGGGTCAGCTTGCTCATTATGGATAATGAATCAGCTCCCCAACCCTCCAGCTGCTCTTAGATGCGCTACGCCATACCAAGGCACTCAGTTGTCCGAAATCTCCTTTCGGTAATAGGTACGCCCAGATAACTCCATAGCCCCTCGTGCTCTCTTATACCATGGAGCTCCCTAATAACCTACCTCACCCTCAGCTTAGTTTTTGGACTGAAACAAATGGTATACTTGAGCAGGTTCACTCTCTAACTTGAGGCCGCACAGTAGTCCTCCAAAATACATCTGAGAACCAACGCGTCCCTTGTCATTGCCCTGACCAAAAGGAGACAGTCGTCAACAAAGAGTAGGCGAGAGATCAATCAGGCCTAAGGGCAAGCTCATAGGCATCCATCACTCGTTCTTGACACGCTGCCCATAAGGCTCAGGATAACACGTCAATGCAAATAATGAATAGGTAAGGAGATAGGGGACAACATTGACACAACTCGATAGTGGAAATGGAAGAAAGGTGTTGGCGTGCCACTGATCAGGATGGAGAAAAAGGCATCCGCACACTATCTAGAATCCAGCTGATCTAGGTCTCGTGGAACCCAAAGCCATCCAGAGTATACCGAAGAAAGTCCCATCTAACTCTATCGTGGGCTCTTTCCATGTCGAGCTTTGCTGCCATGAAAGCTTCGCCAACATAGGGCCCGCTGCATATCCCATATCATCTCCTGGGCTATCAGAATATTATCTGTGATGTTCTACCCCCCACAAAAGCACCCTACTCCTGGCTAATAAGTCTAGGCAATAGCGGCTTCATCTTGCCCATCATGATCTTCATCACTACCTTGTACAGAGTAGTGCAAAGACTGATCAGTCTGAAATGGTTGTGCTCCGCTGCATTTTGGCACTTTGGGATCAGGATAATGTAGCTGGCCTTCCAAGCATTCAGCATTGAGGTCGTATTGAAAAATAGCCGGACAACCTCCACCACCTCATTCCTAATAATGTTCCAATATCTCCTGAAGAAGGCCCCAGAGCCTTGTCCTCCGCCAAAGCCCAGATCGCCTCTCGCACCTTGCCCTCCGAGATCAGCTCAATAAGACTAGCACTCTCCACCATCCCAACTCCAACATCCGAGAGCGGAAAGTTGTTGGCCATCTCCTGGTCACTGCCCTCAGTCCACCTTGATCTAAAAAACTCAAACACCACCTGTCGAACCCTGTTCTCCTCCCCACTCTTTGTCTAGTTTCATCCTTCAAAGATCGGACCAGGTTTCTCTGCCTCCTAATGATAGCAGACCGATGGAAGAACCGGGGGTCCCTATCCTCTTTTCTGATCCACTAAACTTTGGACTTCTATTGCCAAAATACTTTCTATTGTCGTAAGAGAGAGTGATGCATAGCCAGCTTCTGTCGGAGATCAGCTAGCCCTTCCTCTAATAAGGCACCACTACTCGCCTTCCTTCCCTGAAGGTTGGCAATGGATGCTTCCACCACCTCTAGACATCTAAAGATATTACCCACCATCTTTCGGTTCCATCCTCGCAGCCTCCACTTGGTGAGCTTCAATTTTTGGGTGACCCTCTACATAGCATCCCCTAGCATTGGAGCCCCCAATGCTCCCCAGATGATGTCCCAAAATCGAGGATACGACAACCACAACTTCTCAAACCGAAATGGGATGTAACGACAGATGCTAAAGACACTGCTAATCGGGATAGGAAAATATGATTCGAGAAATCCGAGGAAGGTGACAGACCTGATAGGTGGAAAAGTGCTGGATCCAACTAGTTGAAGCCATGACCCTGTCAATCCTCTCCCACACTTTGATACGACCGAATCAGTTGTTAGACCACATAAACCTTTAGTCCGGAGAATCCAAGATCCACTAATCCATTAGCCGCAATAAAGTCATGAAACTCCTTTCTGCCTTATCAATATAGGCCTTATCACCTCTCTTCTCCATGGGCCCCTAGATGCAGTCGAAGTCACCAGTAACTAGGGTCGGGATACCCTGTGCGACAAGGTTGGTCACTTCTCCTCAAAGAGCTCTCCTCACTCTGTAGTCAGTACTGACATTCACACCCGACAAAATCTAAGAAAGTTCATTGGGTTTCGAGATTACCATTATAACCTACTAGGGATATTTATTGAACTCATCAATTATAGCCACTCCCCGCTTCCATAGTACAATTATTTCCCCTGACAAGCCTTGTGATGCGATGCCATAGGAATTCCAGGTCGCAGAAAACCGATTTAGAGTTTGGAAGAGGTTGTCTCCAGAGAGTCGCATCTCACACAAAAAATCGACATTCGAGCCATGCACTTGCATCAACCTCCTAAATGAGGTAGAAAAGGACGGCTTGCCCGCCCCATGCAATTCTACACCAAAATCTTCATTCTTATACATGAGGTGAAGATAAAGAGAGACCCGGCTCACCACTCAAAGGCCCCTTCCCAGGCTTCTCATTTTGGGCCGGTCCACTACAAGTGGCCCCCTCCTTCACCCCCAAATTCAGTGCTTCCTTTGCCCTCCTCCCAGCTGTTGAGTGGTCCCCCATTGTGGAGGAAGAAGGGCAGTCCGGTTGCTCCCTAACCAGCCCACTCCCTCGAGTGGCCTCTCAGCCGATCTACTCCGCTACTGCTGCCAACCGCCGATCCAGCTCCACCACCTAATGGGCTACCGCTTTGCCATCCACGGGAGAGCGCAACCTTTGAAAGTCCCCAGCAATCGGTATAGACGCCCCCAACGGTGCCGGAGGAGTGTTGGAGATCGCCGGAGCCATAGGCTCAGTCTCCAGAGTCGACTGTGATGCTTGTGCGGAGGATGGAGCATCGCCCAATTCTTGCTCGCCATTAGAGCTCTACCCGCGATCCTTAGCAGATTTGGCCACCAGGGATGCGTGAGACCTAGCAGCCACAATGCCCAGGTTCCCCGCATGTTGGTCCATGCTCGTTCCCACAAATGCTAGGCTCCTGAGACTCTTATTCGAGTGACTTAGGCCCATGTCTATCATTGCCACTTCTGGGTCGGTCTACACATCGCCCCGCCCAGCCTCATCGGATTCCTTAGCCAATTCGCCCAAGTCATTGAGTGGGTCAAACCTTGACCCGGTTCGGAGCCCCAATAGAGTTGAACTAATGCCCAGGGTCGGCTCCCTCTCCAACCATCCAGTCCTTCGGGGGCGAACGCTGGCTCACCACCTTTGCTGGCTTCTACTAACCATCCGAGTCCGGCAACAATCTAGTGGAGTTCGGGCGATTGAGGGGTGAACTCGGCCGTGAAGACGACAAACCCGAGGCGGACAATTTCGGGATTGACTCAGTCATCTTCCTCAACCTCGGCGGGCCTTTCACCACCCTCGACAGTCGGATCTTAGTCGTCGCCAGCCAGGGCCAAAGCTCGCCTCCAGGCCAGCTCATCCGAGCTGGAGTCAAGCTTGCCACCGACCCTCGGCTCTCCGATCACCTCCACCACCATGGGAGCTGAAGATCTTGAATGCTCATGCGAATCCCTAACCTCCGCTGCCGGCATCGGTGCTGGAAACTTGCACTCACAACTTGCATCCCTGATCCGCCCATAGTTGAAATAGAAGTCGAGGACATTCTTGAAAATGAAAGGCTGCTACAAAACCCTATTTCTTCCTTTGATTTGAATGTTCAGCACCAACGGTTTGGTGGCATCGATGGCCACCTTGACCCTCACGAAGCCCATCTTCCTTTGTTGGTTAGTGATGCCGTCCACGGCCAAAAGGCGACCAACAGTGGAGGTAATATGCAAGATAGTCTCCTTCTCGCAATATTCCACTAGAAGCTTCGGTATCTGAAGCCAAACAACCGTTGAGCTAACGTCATCAAGGTTCGAGACGAAATCAGGAGCTCAAGACTCCATGGCTGGCAGCTGCACTTGCACCACCCAGGGCCACCAGAGAGGGCATTGTCCCGGTCGGCCTCCAATTTGAACCTCACCACTATGTGATCTTCAGCAAGAGGGAAAACCTCTACCAAGAATTATTAGTTGGCTCAACCAAGAATTTTTTTTTATTTGAACATCATGGACTTTTCCAAAATTTTGCCTAGGTATTTTAGAAAAAGCTAAATCACAAGTTTTAATAATATAATCAATGGACTGTTCTGAAATGGGTTTGAAAAAAAAAACTAATGTGTCAAAATTCTTTATTATTGCTCTTGTCATGGCATGTCTCAAAAAATGTTAGTTGCCCGAACCAAGAATTCTCTTCGTAGGAACAACATGGACTTTGCCAAAATTTTGCCCAGGAAATTGTCAAAACATATAAATTAAAACATATAAATGTCTGAGCCTTCGAACCGGGGACCTCTAGTGTGTGAGACTAGCGTGATGACCAACTACACCACCCAGACATTACATAAGCATTACTTGCAAGTTCAGTTCAGTTATGACATATATTCCTGATTCTGCACCCTAAACGATGATCTCAGATTTGCAGGCAATACTGATCTTTAGGTTTTGGTAGATCAAGAAAGAGAAATGTAAATAAATTCACATTAGATTTGGAACCTTTCTGCTAGATAGTCTACCTAGCATGGCAAGCATCAATAAGCAATATATATGATGTACCATCATAGACATTGTCTTGAGTTTGGATACACATATTTATTACATGTTAGATCTTCACCTCCACATCAAGCATGCGAACAAGTATTTATTAAATTTTTGCTTCGACAATAAGTTGCATTCATGAATAAATTTTTACCTAATATTTCTATAGTTATGCTATCAAATGAAAGAATAGATTAAGTTTTGAGAAGATCTAAGCTTGTTTCATATTTGAATCAGGCCTAAAATGTTGAATTCGTACGTGGTCTACTTTTCCTCAAAAAGGTTAAGCAAGGATTGTAAATTGTTTTAACAACCCACTAAAGCTCTCTAGTGTTGACTTTGAGCGAGGAATAACACAAAGCCAATCTCTATAAAGCATGTAAGCACTGGTTGTTTAATCATATGATAAGCATATCAAGTAATACCCGTAAGCACTAGCAATAACTTGCATGCAACAAATTTACAATTATACATAATTTATCATTTATGATGATATAAGTAAACAATTAATTGCATAAGAAGTTGTTAGTAACCAAAATTTAATTTCATAAGTTTGATTAGATTTTGGTAGATTGGCGGAGGAAAATATATTTCATTACTTTCAAGGCAAATTGTATTTGGTTTAGATTTCATATAAGAAAGTCTAACTTATATTTCTTTAAAAGGGCAAATTTTTCATACAAGCTTGGTCTAAATTATTCGACATCAAATTAGATAGATTATTTTTGGGTCAATCATGCAAGTCGACATAATCTATTGGTACCTATAGTATTGCATATCTACAAACAAATTAATTATTTTTTACTAGTTTAATTTTTAAAAGCAACATAATAGTTTTTAATTAACATGCTAATCCCTACTGTTGTAATATTAAGACCTCGAGATTCTCATTCATAAGTTCTATTACAAATATAACGCAATTTTATATATACATACACACACAACAAACACACACACACATATATATAAAAAAATATATAATATAATATAATATAATATACATATAATATAATATACATAAAAAAAAAAAAAAAAAAAAAAAAAAAAAAAATATATACATATATATATATATATACATATATATATATATATATACATATATACATATATACATATATATATATATAATATATACATATATACATATATATATACATATATAATATATAAATATATACATATATATATTTCTTTCTTATATATATATATATATAAAAAACATATATATATATAATATATATATATATATATATATATACATATATATAATATATATATATATATATATATATATATATATATATATATACATGCATGCAAACATACATGCATAGACACATACATACAGATGGAGAGCTCCCTCCATCAAACGCCAAGTCCAGTTCAAATTTTAGAGCAGCGCCAGAGAGGTTCTAATCTCCTGCCCCTGCGGCTCAGTGTAATCGCGAGCTCTCCATCAACGACAAATCATTAAACGGTTTTTCACAGAGTCACAAGCCTTCACCACTCTCCTTAGTCCTTACATTAAAAGGCTCCTCAAAGGCACCACACCGTAGGTGGGCCCCGCAACGGCTTCCGAACGTCCCAATCCAAGTACCCAGCGGTCCTATCTCAATAAAACTGGACGAAAAAAAGAAAAGAGTTCGGAAAAAAATTCGCACGGGCGGGCGAGGGGGAGAAATTTGTTTGGGGGGTTTTTGAGAACCCTAATTTCTTGCCCTTGGGGAAGAGGAGATGGCGAGCGAGAAGCCGGGAGAAACCCTAACCCTAAGGAAGCGGAGGGCCAGTGGAAGCTGCGGCGGTGGAGGCGGAGGAGGGCGGGGAGGAGGAGGAGGAGGAGAGGGAGATTCAGGAGCTGGAAAAGGAGGTGGGCGAGATGGCCCGGCGAATCCTAGATTTCCGGAGGACTATCCCGGATAGGCTCATGGAGGCCTTCTCTTCTCGCCTCGTAGCACAAAGACCGCTTCTTCCGCCTCAGATTGGTTCTGCTTCTGCTCCATCTGAAACCCTGGTGGGCGCTGATTCCGGAGCTGGTATGTTTCTAGTGTTCTTTTCTTGAATCAGTTACTCTTTTGTTTTAAAAAAAAATTCGTTAATATGTTCGTCGGTCCAGTTGTCCGTTTGTTGCTGCTTTTTTTAAAAATTATTTAGTAAAAGATGGGTCTTTTGGATGTTATTGAACAGCTGTATTTTAGACTGATTTTGGTTTTGTTTGATGCTACCAGCACTGAGAGAACACAATCTAGTGTCTTCTAGTTTACCATAATTTTTAGGTTGCTATAATTTTTTTTCTTAATAATACATTGAATTCGATGAGAAAAGAGGGAAGAGTGGTAGAAATGGTGAGAAGATGCTGGTGTTTCGTGTTTGATTGTGGGAAATTACTTATCATTGTACATCAACAAAGGTGTAAATCGATTGATGAAGTGTGGTAACATTGGATGAATGCACTGCTGAGCCTGCTAAACAACAGTAAAAATGAAGTGATTGCCTGCACATCTACAAATTTTGAGTTTCTTGAGCTGAAAGATTTACGTGCAACAAAGTTCATTGAAGCAGGGTTCTTGACAACAATAGGTGATAACAAGTTTTTCTTCAGAAATTGAAAGTAAGCAACTTGACTTTGCAGCGGACTTGATGGGAATGTATTCATGATGCGGTGAAAAAAATCAAAATGTGAAAAACGAAGGAAAAAGGAGTTGGCCACTTATGATTGCAAAAAGTCTGCTTTTACTAGGTTATATGGTTGAAGAAAAGGTAGACTGAGGTTCGCAAAACTGCAGTGATAGCACTTCTAAGTTTGTCGAAAGACTCGCTTATCTCGAAGATGAAGGTACCTCATAGTTTTCAATGGAATGTGGATGTCTATAAGAGACCTCCTAATTGATTAGGGCAGGCAAATTCTGTATCCAATTGCGTCCCAAAATTCTAGCCACCTAAGCTTTATTACATTGTGGGGAACATAAGACATTCATGGTGACAAATAATTATTCATGGGGCAGGATAGATATGGTTATTATGACAATCCTATATTTATTGCCCTTAGAGAGGCATAACTTGATAGGTTCTTGTTTGAAATAACATGCATTGTAACTTGTTAGAGACAATTTTCTACTTATATTAATAGTCTTTAGGGATTGTGCTTGATGAACTCAGTAAGACAAAAAAAAAACAAAGTATGTAACATGCAAATATGTGACTCTAATTGAATATTTGTCAAAAATGATAGAGAAGATGTAACCTTTATTAGTGCGAAATGGATAAGTGGAGTCTTGCTTCATGGATATCGTGTTACTTGCAAATGCTTTTGACACTTAAGAGAATCTCGTCAAAGATTATAACAAAGCCTTCAGGGTGTTGGGTAAACAAAGATCTAACAAAATAAGATGGGTGTTAACAAATAAAATTATTGAATAGGATTTATGATAGAACCTTATTTCCTAGAAGTGGCTTGGGTGCGGGTACAGGGAAGCAGGTCTTTTAATAAATATTAATAATAAAACACTTAGAAAATAAGTCCAAGGATGAGTTCCTAAAGGGAAGATTCCTGCTACTAAGGGTAGAACTAGGAATGTGAAACAAGTACTGTAAAGGAAACCAAGGAGTAATACCAATGGAGAACAAAATGATGGAAACCTAAACAAGATGGCATGGTTATGTGCAATGAAGGTCTAAGGAAGTCCTGGTCATGTGAGACTTTTGAATTTGCATCAAAGATTTTTGAATGAGCAGAAATAGGCTAATGTGGATGGAAGTTGTGAAAGGATTTAGTAAAGCTTGACGGAGAACCAATATTTGACCTTAGTGGGAACAATTGGCAAACAAGGATTTGTAAAGGCAGCAACACATAGCTGAAATAAGGCTTGATGGCTTTGCTCATGGGTTCTTTATATATTGTGAAAGTTGCTCAAACTATGAATGTTGAAGTAAACTAGGAGTGTAAGTAGCTCTGCATTTACTTCTTACAAAAAACGTGAATCTAATCAGCTGTCTACATTTGATGGATTTTAGGGCAACATGGTTCAAATACGTTGGCTGATATAGGTTGCAAAGTGGGCATATACACTATTTTTAGTTATATAGATAATGAATGAACTAATGATTCTGCTTGGTGGATTTTTCTACTTATGACTGCAAAAAGTTACCTCATAGTTACTCTTGGTAGATTTTAGGCTATTCCATTTTTCTACTTCATGTCCCTGCATACATCGTCCTTCATTTTCAGCCCGTCCCTTTCTACTCTTGCCTTAACTAGACTTGATAAGAAGGTTCATTTCCTACCTTCGTCATATTTTAAATTTAAAGAAGCTCCATCCAATGAAAGGAGTTTATGCAATTTTATGGAGAGTGACTTGTGGAGTAAATGTAACTTGAGGACACTTGTTGAATATTCTCTTGAACATTACTTTATAATAAGGAGGGGACCAGTTGTAATGGTGACTATAAATTTTGGGATATGTTGTGGTTGTTAGCAAATTCTGCCACATTCATCATTTAAGTTTTGCAAGTTGATTTTATGTGCACCCTATTTATAGACTTTGGAATGATAGTAAACATCATATCTTGAGCATTACTTCGATGATGATACCTTAAATGATTGTCATGTGGATCGATGTGGCAAGATGTTGTAGTTCGTATGAAAGCAAGCTGATAGGCAAATTATGTAGTTCAAATATTCTTTGTGATTTTGTTGAGAACTACTAAAGTATTTTGTTATATGCTTTTTCACTTTTCTTGCAACATTACAACATTAGATTTGACACCAAAAGTAGCTCCAGTGCTGATATGGATGATGTTGTGATCATCTAAAAGCAGTCATAAAAATATCCTATTTCAAGTTATTAGTAATATAGAAGCTCAAAGGAAAGTTGCTATTAATGAAGGCCATTGATATGATCCATCTGTTAAAAAGGACCTAGTTATGGTATATATTTGCTTAGAAATATCTCCGTCAAACAATTTGTGATATATCAACGACAAAAGGTATGGCCTTGTCTAGTTGTAAAATCGATTCACAAATGATTATCATCTGGGAGTGCAACAAATGAATAAATTAATCTGCCTTTGCTCCCTCTTTTTCCTCGGGCTTGACCGGAATCGTCTCAAGGGTCCCATCCCCGCTGCCCTCCCCCTCATGCCCTCCCTCACGTTGCTCTCCCAGTCACACAACTGCCTCTCCGAACCCCTCCCTTTCTCCCTCTTCTCCGGTCCCAAACTCCACATCGCCCATCTCGCCTACAACTCCTTCAACTCCTCTCCTACCTCGTTGGTGAATTTTTCGAGCATGCTGGTCATCTTGGACATATAGGCCAACCGGCTGGCCGACTCCTTCTTAGCGTAGTTGGCCAATGTCATCAGGCTTGCGGTCCTGGACCTCTTGAGGAATGCATTATTCGGTATCCTTCTGCCGGTGATCAGGCGGCTCTCTAGGTGTTGTTGGTCAATGGTAACTCCTTGTCTAGCCCAATCTTGGTGGATATTTGCTGTCTCGCTATTCTCATAGAGCTCGACCTTGGCAAGAACAATCTCTCTGGTGAGATCCTGCCAGAAATCTCCAACTGCTCGTCTCTAGTGCTGCTCTTGCTGGATGAGAACCATCTCTCAAGTAACATCCCCAGCTCCATCTCTAGGCTTTTCTAGATCTGAACACTTGACCTCTTTGCAAATGACCTCTCCAATCCTATTCCAACATTTCTGGCTCACATCCCCAGGTTAGTGTGGCTTGACATCTCAGAGAACAACCTCAGCAGCAAGATCCAAGCATCCCTAAGTTCTCGCTTCAAGGACCCCTCTGCCTTCATTGGAAACACAGACCTGTGTGAGGTGCTGCTGGTGTTATGCAAATGCGTCCGAAGCAGGAGGTGACATAGTCAGGCGCTATTGATTGACAGCATGGTACAACCCACAATTTATGTTGTCATTCTTATTGGTGTTCTATTTTGGTGGAGGGCAGTTATATTCAAATGTGTTTGTATATTTTTATAGACCCGACAGACGACAGTGCAGCTCTAGGAATCCCCCAAATGAAGTGGAATTGTCCGTTTCAAATGGTTGGGAGTGATAAAAATTTTGTAAGGGATGGTACTGGAGTCAATATTGCCAGGTTTTTGTTTCTTGGATGGATTCCAGTAGAATTGACGACACGATGAGAGTGGGGAGCTATGAGGTCATACTGCTGTAGTTTGTTTTAACAAAAATTTTTTTGTATAGCGATGGGAACCCGAGTTGGTAGCAGTTTGAAAAAGTTGCTAGTAGTGGTTTGAAGAAATTAGCTATTACTCATCAAAATTTAGATGTTAATATGCCACCTTGAAATTCCGAGATGATATTTTGCTACAATTTACATAACATATATAATTTTTTGCTAATTTGATTTGCATATTTTATATCCATAACCATGCACTTAATATCATGATCATGATATTTTGTTAAAAAGAACAGATGATTTTTATATGAGCATGCGACAAAATTAATCTGGTTTGGTAAACCTTTTTTAACCCCAACAAAAAGTTGAGTATGAGCTGATTATCTGTTTTCTTTATACATTGTACAACTTTATCTGTTGGCTTACCTGAGTCAGAAATCAAAATCAATTACAATCAGTTGAATTATCCTTCAGTTTACTTTGTGATGTTCAGATGTACGATTAGAATCCCAGTTGACTTGGGGGACATCTCCTGCAGAAGCTGATCAGCTAATGCTTGGGAAATTAAATATTTTCAGAGCCAAAACTGCTAGCAATATTGCTGCAATGCCTGTCATTTTGAAGAGATTGAATGACTGCATTGCAAGGATTGACAAGCTGGATCAGTATAATGCAAGCATACATCCTGTTTTCAAAAGGAAAAGGAACTAGTAGCTGATAATATTTTGTTCTCAGTTCCTGATGTATATTGTAACAAATGAAGTAGAGTGTATTTTGAGAGTACCATTTTTACTCTGTATGCTGGTACCAAGAATCATTGGTTTGATAGAATTTGGTAAAGAAAATGTGACTCAGCGTAGACAAGACCGTGTTCAGCTTGATGTATTATTATTATTTTGCAAGTGCCGACGTGGATAATGAAAGATGGCCTTTTCGTGAAATACGATCGTTACTCTTCAGTGGTTCAAATCATATTTTGTGCACAATTGTACAAATGTTCTGGATGAGCTTAGCTTATATGGTTATTGACTTATTGATAACATTCTATGTAGCAGGGATGGTATCCCCAGAATGTCATGATTTATGTATTTTCATTATGGAGTTAACAGGTGTAACAAAACTATCTCTTTATTGCAATTCAATATTATTTATGATGTCTTAATTTAGTTCTGATCAAGTAATAGTGTTATGATACCATGGTTAGTGTCCTATACACTTATGTGCTGTAATGCTGTTCGTATAATGTATAATTCCTTGTTTTGGATAGCTAAGGACATTCAGTGGATTTCAGCTTGTGATATAAAGGATAAGGTGGAGTGAGACCAGAAATTTTCCTGCAAAAATATTGTGAAGAAAATAAGTGGGAAAATACAATATCGTAGAAGTATGTAACAGTATAAATTCTTTGCATATGTTTACACAGGACGTAAAAGATGGATTTGAACTTCCGCTATTTATCTTGGAAACCAAGAAAGGTTATCCTAGCAGACAATGTGCTCATTTTTCTATGTTGTCATCTTGGTTTTCAGTCTTGTTTTAAGACCCTTTCAAGATCTCACTCTTTCATGGCTGCAAAGTAGCACCGGTGGCTTTCTTCATAACATGGTAGTGGTGCTAAGTTAATGTGCTATCTGTTGCGGATGGTTTTGCAAATATGGTGTTGAATGTTCCTAAAGGTGATGGAAATTAAAATTTGGACGGTATGCAATTAGAAGCTCGGGCCATTTCACCAATTGTTGGAAACTTGGAGCATTAGTTACTTTGTTTTTCCCTTCTTTATTTTTTTAAAGTGCCTTAGCGAGAACAAGAATCTTCTCTTCCTGCATTGCATGTCTGTGTTATCTGATACTGACCAAAAGATACTGCGATTACAAGAGCAAGCAGCTTCAGATCTGCCACCAGCCATTCAAACTATTCTTTCCACTTTTCATTTGAATAATGTTAATTGAAAATATTTCTTGGCTCAGGGAGGGAGGGAGATCCAACATCTCGTTTTTATTAAGTTGTCTAAGCAGAAACTGGTACATATATTGCTAACGTATACAAAAAACAAAAAGGTAATTGACAAGGAGATCAAGCAAACATACAGTCATGTAAAGATAACATCCAGATGACATTTTCTGTTGCTTGATAAGAATCTTGAAATCTTTCAAGAATGGAAAGCTCCATGATGTTCAGAAGGCTGCTTGAAATGCTGTTGGATCTGATGCCTGAGGCAGTTTTGCATCCATGGTTGCAGAAGTATACCCATGTAGCATTAATTCAGCATGAAGAAACAAACAGAAACAAGAGGACATATAAAAATTCCAAATTGATGGACCAAATTGTTCATCTTCCTTAACAGAATGTAATGTTTTTCCCTTCCAGATTTTTTTATTGTTGGGGGGGGAGTGGCTAATATCCTGCCTTTATCCAGCTGAAGTGTGGTTGTAAGCCTGAATTGTCAACAAGACATTTAGTTTGTGATGAAAAGAATTCTAGAAAAACAAAAGGAGTATTAGCAGAACAAACAGTATTGCAGAATCTAACTTGAGCTTCGTTCTTCCAGCCGACTGCTCTTCTGTAGATGCTTTCTTAAGTTGGTATATCTATGACTTTCTTTCCTTGAAAAAACAACTTCATATGAACTTTCAAATATGTGCTCAAACTGTACTTATGAATGCCATTTGTGCATTCTTGATGGCGCAAGATCATCTGCTTTATGTTTGATCTTGGTGACTTGGCAAGGTGGTTGTGGAACTTCCAAAGCAAAAACTGCTTTGAGAAACTCATATGATGCAAAGATGATGGCTCCTTGAGAAACATACATAGCCAACCTCAGAGCCAAGCCCCTGAACATGGAAAAAGAGAATATCAGATTAAAGCAAAATTTAGGTGAGGTAATCTCAATACTGAAGATTACAAGCACCATTATATGCTTAGAGCATAAGTGAATCAGCTGTTCAATTGTCAACAGAGGAAGAATGATTGCATGGATTTTTTGGGGGAAAACATAGATTCATTTAAACTATGTGACAGAGATGATAAAATTACACTCACCTGTAAAGACCTTGCAAACCTTCTTCCCTAGCTATTTCTTGAAGCGCATGAAGAACCCCATTGTACCTTCCAAGAGTTCCAGGAGCCTAGATAGTAATTTCTCATTAGAACTACAGAACTCTCTAAGCTCACACATGTAAATGGTTACAAGGCATAAAAAAGTATCTGATCTCATATTCCCAAAATTGATGATCATATTCAAGCCATCAACTTCAACAGATTGCTTTCTTGCGGTTGTTTAGTTACTTACTAGGTATTTTCAGTATTCATTTTAGTTAATTGCATCTAGCGTTCATTTAATTGGGAAGGCCTGACCTCATTATGACTTTTGTAATCAAGAATGCCTCCCTTGCATTAAATATTTTATGATTTTGCTGTCAAAACTACAACTAGTACATTTAATCAAATCTAATTAACTAATTGCAAATAATACATCTTTCGAATATAATATAACTTATCTAGCATTTTCTGTCAAGTCCACCTGGTCAAATTCTCAGCAGGTCTGCGCAAGGAATATCGGCCTACCAAGTTGTATTGGCCTCAATCTTCACTCCCTCTCTTTCCTCTATCCCTTCATCCCTTCCCTCCTCTGCCTCTATAGACGCACCACTTGTTAGTGACTACCATTGCACCCAAGGTATGTTGTGTCCCCTTTCTATCAACTTAATCCCTTAATCTCCATCTCATGGCTCTCCGCTCCACTCCCCCGCAACACTCTCAACTACACCCTCCAATACCTAATTGCTGATCCATGACTCCTCTCTTTCCCAAAACTAAACCACAACCCCAACCTTCCTCCTTTCTCTTTCCCAAACATCACCTCTACCCATATAGTCCTAGCCCCTCCCCCTCCTCAGCCTCCGTATCTCTCTCAAGGCAGCCATGAAATGAAGTTTGCCTTTGAGTGTTGAACTTAGGGTTAGGCCATGCAGGGCTCATCCTACCCCAAGCCTATGGTTTAACTGTTTAATAATCAGGCTAGATTTGGGCTACATGAAAGTAGGTGCAAGGTCAGCTAGTTTAGGCTCCTGCCAACTATTTGGCTCTTGACCATGCACTATGACCTGAAATGAACCTGGCCCAGCCCAAAAATGTCTAGGTTTATTTGATATGAATGACACAACATACTAGAGTTCCCAAATATTAACAAGTTCATGTGATAGTATATTATACCTTCAGAAGGCACTATACACCCAATATTTGACTAGTAACAATTAGAACGATGCTTATATACGATATGCCCATCTTTAGCAGTTTTTTGTGTGTGTCCTCAACTAACAAGAATAGAACTTTAGATTGGTTCATTCCCCATATTAATAGGGGTCTTATAACTGTGGCCAAATTTTGATATATATGACTTACAAAGCAAGCTAAAGCCAAAGATGATTCCAATATAAATGTCTAATTTCTAATAATAGTTGAATATTCATTATCTTTTTGATTTTATAAGTTGAAATTCAAGACATTCTTGAACAGAAAATCCTGAAAGTGAGACAAGCAAAGAAGAATTCATGCATCTTAGTGCATCAGAACGGCACAAATAAATTTAAATAATAGATGATGCCAAATCAAAATGGATAAGGTGAGCCTCAACTGTTATGGTTCAAAGGCAAAATGCAGGAATTATTTATCAAAATTTCTCTACTTAGGATAATTAAATTCTATAAGGAAAGCGTTAAATTGTTTATCTCTTGAAGTCATCATTAATGCAAGCATGGAAACTCACTTGTGTCTGTAGTCTTGTCTTCACTACACCAAAAGGAGTTGTGAACAAAGCAGCACTAGATCCAGCAAGGCCACCGCATACTAGCTGCAAAGATACAATCATTCTATTCAATTAGTGTGTACTTCTTTAATGTCTAATACTGCATGTAATCATCCTTAGATACTACATAAAAAGAAACATATAAAGTATAAAATTCATTGGCTTGAAATGCATCGCATTTGTGCATAACACTAAGACAAGATAATAGCCTTAGTAGGTTGGTACTAGATGCTCACTAATTGTTGCAAACTTTCATAACCATTAACCCTAACAGAAAACTCTGGCTTCTGCTGATATGTTATCATAAAATCCTTGCACATGTGGATGCCCACACAGAGATTCTGATGACATATGATCTATTAAAGCATAATCAGCATACCTGATTTGGAAGGTATACAATAATAATAGTAGCAATAGCAGCATCCACAGAAGTAATAGCAGCGGCAACAGCATATTGTCACACATTATCCAGACCTTCTTAATTGGCAGTGCATAGGCTCTTCTGAAGAAATCCTTAAATATAAACCAGACTACTGAAAACATACATACAGACCATCGCAACAACATCACACGACGCCTACCTGTCTTAATTTGAAGCTAGTACGGTAGCAAGCTATTTAAGAACTCCAATGACAGAAGTTAAAACTCAACACTAGTGGCAAATTTAAAACTATAACATGCTAAATCCTTTGCTAATATATAAAAACATGCTCCCACACACAAATAATATGGTTTGGTTTACATTTTTGATACTGTGTAAGTTACTGTTCTAACCGCTGCACAAGCAGTTCTGGAATGTCCAAGTAGAGGTCTACATAACTAGATTATTAGTGAATAGCATGATTCGCCTATTAGAAAACTACATATATGAGGATCTTCAGTCTTCACAAAATCAAGGCAGGCTGAGCATTAGCTCACAGAGAGAACTGTAGTTTAGTACACATTTCTTAGAATACACAATTACAAAGAACTTCTCTTCAAAACAAACCATTATTGATGGCTGTTAATAATGATAATGTTGGCAGGTCCAATAGCTAACAGTATAGTGCGCACTGCAGGAGGATGGACAGAGAACTAACCGTTTGCAATGTGTTGAGACTAGCATCAGGCTTTGCTGATGCCAAAAGAAACTGCTTCAGGCTTTCATACGTATAGAACTGCACGCAGATGGATTTATATATGCAAGCATTGAAATCATATGAGCCTTTTAAAACACTGTATGTATTTAAAGGCAGACAGAGCAAGAAAAAAATACAGGCTCACTATAGTTATCACATGTTTGAAAGTTAACTAATAACAAGCTAAAATAAAGCAAAATACTTTAATGATAGAGTGTGGGATGTTCCTGCAAAGGACTGCACTCCATCCAGCATATAATGAAGACACACCACCTTTTTCAACACATCCAATCATAGCATTCCTGCAAAAAGATTTCTTTTGAGAGATTGATGAACTGACATATGCTATACAAAGAATTTACAAGAAGTATGATTTCTGAGAGAAATTTATAAGGCTAATTAAATTTCTGCAGCTAATATATGTGATAGTTAAACTTTGCAAAGTCCAAAATATATCTTGAAAATTTTATCAAAAATTATTAATTTTTTGATAGGATCAACAACAGCTTCTCTTCTGGGTGAGTGGCTAGCTTAAAAATTAGTGGAACGCTGGTCACCCTGATCCACTCCATGGTTGGATCAACGGGATATCTTATGCTGATGTTGCTAGCAAATTACAAAATATGGCTGCAAAGAACTCAATGCTCATCAAAGTTCCTGCTCTATGCATGTGAAGGCTATGCTTGGAAGAAGCGATAGATGCACCTGGAGTCTAACTAGTGTCATTTACCCTCAAATTCAAGGTGCTTAAAAAATAAAAATTATGCTTGGTTTTGTTGCCAAAACCAGGTATCTTATAACTTAAGTATAACTAATTCCATAATAGCTCTTGGTTGTAAGAGAAAAATACCAACAAAAGAATTCAAATAAACACTCTCAAACTTGAGACAAAATGGAATATACAATAAAAGATTACCAACAGTTCTGATACTGCAAACCACTTGCATCTGCTGCTTAATGCGTTCACTAGGAGTAGAGACAAAAGAGGTCGCTATACTTGAACAGCCACCCGTAATGCAATGTGCCAAGGAATGGTATTCCTGTATAAGGAAGACCAGTAAGACCAACAAAGGCAAATAGAAAAAGTACCTGCAACAAATAATGACATCTCACAGATGCAAGGACCAAAAATCACCTTTGGCAGAAGAGGCAGCAGAGCTCCCTTAACCGATTCATATGTGAAAGTATAAATTGCAGATATTGGTGCTGAAGAAGCAATATTGCTAGCAATTCCACAGTAGAGTCCCAGTGTGCCTAAACAAATTCTAAGCACATTTTAAGAAGGGTTCCCATCACATTCTTCAAGTAATAGCAACAAATGAACATCCTAAGCATATGCACTCAAATTTTACCTTTTTCAGATATAATTCTCCTAACAATGAGATAAGTTGATTTTTGGCCCATGCCATTAGCCTGAATGATGGTCTTAACTGTATCAACAGGATGCAGACAAAGGCTAACCAATGCTCCAGCCAGTGCTCCTGCTATGGCATGTCTATTATTGGAACAGACATTTTGGATTTTATTTTGTATGGATAACCAATGCTTTAGAGAAGGCTCTTGCTCATGAACAAGCTTGTCATGTAATTTTGTACTATTATCATGAACATTACAATCAATCCTTGGAAGCAGAAATTTCGCCTGAGGATTCAATGTCTGCACATAAAGAGTCTGTTTCTTGTTGGCACTGTCCAGGTGTGCAATCAGTTGAACCTAAAAGATCCATCATCCATGTTACAGTCGAAGTGAAGACCAGAACTTGGATTTCTTAAAACAATGATTGCCTCTTTCGTAGTTTTCAATGGTTGAAGTGTATAAGTTGAATAATGAGAACCATGAGTTTGTAGAACATTTTCTACTAAATTCACACGATTACCACTAGAAACACCTTCGCATTCAGTTTCGATATTACCTCCTTCACTCCGATTAGCAGATAAGTCAACAAGAGAATTTCTTTGGGCAATGGTGCAGTTGTCATCTGTTCCATCCGATCCATTGCTAGTGGGTCAGTCAGAACTTTCTTCCTAGTTGTACTTTCATATGGGTGTGCCAGATCATTGGAAACCTTTTGGCTTGCCACCTTATCGATTCCATAAGAGTCTACAGGCAAATGAGAATCACCGACCTGGACATTTTTACAGATGAAAGAATTACTGACATTCCTATTGCATGAAGCAAACAATAACCTTTTCTAAATTGTTTTCAGATCTTCGAAATTTGACTTTGCTGATGATGAGAAACAGCTACTGGATGTGAGATTATTGCAGAAATTTTCTCCATTGGCAGATCTAGATTTATGCTTTGTTTGGCCATCAGAATAGCATATAAGATTATCCTTCTGACAAATGTCGGGGCATTTCAAGCTTCCATTGGTATGAAAAATTGCTGGCTGACCAACATAATCCCAGATCCCTACAACTGCTGATATAAACTTCACTGTACTTACTCTGTTGCTAGGAGCTTTGGTTTCAGATTGTGCATTGCTTTTTGCACGAGAAATAGAGACATCCTCCTTGAGGAAAAATGTATTTGGCTCCAAGGATTGCACTTCCATTGGAACCCACCAATACCTGGTTGAAGATCTATTGCTTTTTGAAGGCCAGCACTGGGAAGTCATTTTCAGAAAACCTATATAGAAGTGTCCTTGACTGCTAAAGAGTAGCAATATCTACACTGAAAAGAATTACAAACACTTCAACAACTCAGAAAAGCACAAGAGTTAATATTTAGTAGCAAAAAAATAGTTACAGCACGATAAAATGGAGCATGCATTCTAATAAAACTCTTGATAATTTAGGCATTTGAAGATATCCGAGTAAAAAGCCTGCATAGCTAATACCAATATGAATAAATGCATACAAAATGGCGATCATAATGTCTGAAAAAGGTATAAGAAAATTTTATTATTTTACTAAGTAATTACATCGCAACTAGCACAGTGTAATGAAGAGCACCGCAGAGGTGATTCCAAAAAAGTTGAATGATAGAACTAATTAACTGGAGGTTTTATTTCTAGCAGACTTGAATATAGGAAGCAAATTGCCCAGGTCAAATCAGTACGCAAGCTCACAAATTCCAATGAAACCTAACAAGTACGCAACTACACATAAATCAGAAAAACCGAGATTAAATCAAAAACTCTGTTCTTCTCGGAGCTCTTGCATCAAACAGGAATTCTGCATAACCTAGCATCGAAATTCCCCAACACCACTAACTCAGACACAACATATCGTCCGATCATAAGTTCATATTTTTGAAATTTAACTGCAGATCCGACATAGTAGAAAGTGCAATTATCGGTGCAAAATGAAGCACAGATTTCTTCCAAGGATATTCATCAATTCACATTCAAGACAATACCTTTTCCAAGAAATCACAAACCCTAGCTCTAGATCGATGGGATTTATACCTCAAAGGGATTCGAAGGAGAGGAGCCTGCTCTAAACGGAGTAGGACAAGGGCTTCTCTACTGCGGGTTTGGGTGCTCTTCGAGGTCTTCCATCTGCCTCCTCTTATATATCGTTCGAAGAGGAGATTCTCTCGAGCGAGCATCGTTCCCGGTTCCAAAACTCTCCAAAAATCATTGTTTTCACTATCCAATCTTCAGCTGCGGTCGATCTCACCCGAAATCTGGAACATTTTCTTCGTGGAGAGAACACAGCCTCGGCTACTTTGTGCAAACGTTTTTTTAGCGAGTGTTTTCTTTTTTGAAAACGAATGATGGAGCCGTAGAAGTTGCTACAGCTGCTTTTTTTTACAAGAAAAAAATATTTCATCTCCGTCGAAATTTTTCCTAAACTTGTACAAATGCAGAGCTTATTAGGATATTTTTATAGAATTAAACTAACAATTTTTAAGGAATCAGCCCTTTTAGTATATTTAGCTTGTATTTTCTAAAAATTTATCCAAATCCAAACCCAAACCTAGTTCGTAGTCTGTGAGAAGAAAAAAAATTATAGATTTTTTTTTACTTCCCATAGAATTTAGACTGGTTGGTACTTAGCCGATACAGAGTCATGCTTAAATGAACGACCTAATTTTCGAAATCTACAGAATTTTCAACTCACTTCTATAGTATTATTGAAACAGACCTGAAGAGTTTTTGATCTTAGCTACACCGAGAGCTTGTCTAAGTCCCATGTTTATTACTGCCACATTGGACCAGCCGAAAAACCAGCAAACCAACCTTTGGCCTATCCGGTTTCTTAAAGGATTTGGAAATGCATTCGGATCTTTCAAAAAATTAGCCAGTTTTCAGGAAAAAAAACCTAAAGTCTTTTTTTTCAAATTAGGAATTGGAGGCAACCCCTTGAACTCTTACAAAAGAGCATTAATATGCATCACTAGAGAGAAGCAAACTAACAACCGAAAACATCATGATGCAAAACTAACAGCTGCAGGGATTGCTGCAACCTAGAGTGACAGTTCATCAATCTCACATCCTATATTAGCTAATCCAATCAGCTACTTGAAATGTTGTAACCCATATCAAGGGTTCATCAAGCTCACATCCCATATTAGCTAAACAATCAGCCATTTGATTACCTTTCCGAAGTATGTGAGTTGCCGAGAAGAAAGATAGTTGCTAGAATAAGTAAATAAAAACCTATACTTTAAACTGGGATACGGATTGCTGATATTTCACATGGTATGCAATCGCCAAACCACTGCACAATAACTTGTTGTTGTGTCATTTTGATTTTTTTTTATACTTATTCAATGTCATTACGTGAAATTATTTTAAATAGGTTATGATATTTCATAATCAAATAATTTGTATAAAAAATATAATCATTTCAATCTTTTGGAGGAGAATGAAACATACAATGCATACTTATTTTATTTTTTGAGTATTTTCAAATCTTAACTATTGTAGTATTACAAAATCAATAAGTTTCACATATGGTTTCCCATAATATAAATAATTTCATAGGTTTTAAAATTAAATAATTCATGATTATTTTCTGTTTATGCTATCATCAAAGAGTAGCATAGAATGTCGATCAATGTGATTTAGACAGTAGAATCAAAATATAAAATTATAAAATATAGATATTTTAAAATATATTTTTAATGCAAATCCACTCCGAGTGATGGCCAAGTTGGCAGCCCAAATTCTTAGCCAAGTTGGTCTTTGGTATGCTAAGTCTGAATCCAGTAAGAGATATATTTAGTAAAAGATACTAATAGATATCTTTTTATTTATTTTTATATAAAATAAATTGCAATAATCCATCATTTTTATGGTATGGATATTTTATTATTTTTGATGTGGATCATGGATATTACATATGTAATAACTAATTAAATTATGATTGTCATAACTTTTATATTTATTCATTTTTTATAATTTTTTAAATTTTATTACTTCTAAATATTCATTATTATATAGTACAAATGATTCCATAGGTCAATTGATTTACTCATGTTTCACCCACAGCTGAATTGTTCACTCATGACCCAAACACTAATGAGTTAGCATCAAAGTTAGTTTTCAAAATATTAACATGGATGCCCGTCTTTGGTAATATTATTATGCCTATATTTTTGGTATATGTGACTTACCAACGCAGCTACATAATAGAAGCTCAAAATAAAGTAAAATACTTTAGGGTGCCCACTAGTGCATATGAAAAGTTTTTCCAAGCCCACTCGCTACTGGCTAGGCAAGTTTGTCCTCAATCACTTTATGTGTATCACACCGATTCTCTTGAGCCATACCAATTTTTTATGCCTTTTGATTGGAGGAATTTTTCGCATATATAAGATAAGTAGACTCCAATTCTCTATAAGTAGACAAGCAATTTTATATATAGCAAATTTTTTATGCCTTCAATGGTGCGTTCTCTTTGAGGAAGAAATTTTTGATAAATTAACCCATTTTTCTAGGATAGTTTTGGAAGGACTTGTTGTTACTTAAATGAGTATTGGTTCTAATCACTCATTAGTAATCATCGCTCAATTCACCTAGATATCAATCGGGTCTTCTATGTGCTCTATTAGTTACACACTTTCACATCCCCGATGAATTAAATGATGATCGGAAGCGGATTTTGACAACCTAGGACCTTACCCACATAGGCTAGCCAGCATGTATTCTTTTATATTCCTTAGTCCTGGTATCATTATCCATATTCTTCCCAGCACATAATCGATGTGAATTAAGCATACACCTATATGGTTCCTTACATACTCTTTCATTTAATCTCTGACGCTTTCTAGGCTTAAATTCAATCACAATACTATGATCGGTCCATGGTTCCAAAAGGAACCATGCTGCAGTGTTTCCTAATCCATATAGACCATGAGTTAGGTCTATCCTGATATCATTTTGTAATAATCCACGATTTTACAAAAAAAAAAGTGAGCTGAAAGGTATTATTTTGAGTTTCTTAGTCCTGTATAAGTATTTAAAATTTTTCTTGTACAGATCCTCTTATAAGTGATATGTAATTTTTTACTATTTAATGTACTCATATTTTTGCATATTTTGTTTGAAGGGACATATATATAGTTGTAATTACCTCACATGGAAAGCATAGTTGCCCAGGAATTTGGACTGCTGCAAAAGCTTATTACATTGAGGATGAAGCGAGGGAGATAGCCATGAGTTCGCATGGATGGAGAGTAATAATCCAGCTTCATTTTGGCACAGCCTTGCGTTAATTTTAGTGAACCAAGTTTTGATCTACTAGGCATCCTGGGTTGGAGGCCTTGCACCTGAATGTCCCCTGACCTTCAAATATTTAATTTTTTCTATCTTAGTTTTACTAGGAACCCAGTCTTTAATTCATCTAAGATTGGCATGTGATTGTAAGTAAATATATTTAAGTCATTTAAGAGGTGGATGTTGAATCAATCTCAACTTTTCATTGTGCACGACTTTTAATTCTTGCTCAATTAGAATCAAATATCTGAGTAATGGACTCTAGATTTTCTTCTTATGAATATGGAACGCTGATAAGATCAGATCATGTCACCTGAATTAAATATTGTCCCTCTCCATTTGTATTCATTTTCTTTAATTTCTTGAATTAGGTTTGATTGTTTCACTCCATGCTTCGTTAAATGAAGTCTTCTTAAGCAACTTCGCACCAAATGTCTAATAGCAACTTGAAAGCATAGTTTCATTAGGCTGCTTCTGCTGCACATGATTTGGTTACAAGACTATAGTATGCTTCTTTGCGACAATTAGGAGAATTGTGACCATAATTATAACCATCTGGCCTTATCTGAATTATTTGGATTCGGCAATCAAATGTCTGTACATAAAGAAAAAAAAGGGACAAAATAGAGACATACAATTCAAAGAATTAACTCATTGCATAAATTGAGAGACCCAATTTTCACTATGTTGGTTATTTACTCCTTTGACCTAATTGCTGACAACTAGCAACTACCCAGCGATTGGGATGGTCAAGGACTCTGTGAAACTAGCAATAGCTTTCATTGAATTGTCAAAAAAAAATGGCTGGAGTGTTCACCAATGAGGTCGAGGTTGTCGCAATTGCCAGAATCCTACCTTCATGCTTGCCCCTCGCTAGAATGGTGTATCCATCCGGCATAACTGTGGAACTTTAGGAACACAACAACCAAATGAATGACTATGCCATGCGATATACCATCCGTATGGGTTGTTCCCTCTGATGCTAAAGAGTAAAGAGAGGCCCCCATGCATATATTAGAACAAAATTATTTGGAATGTCAAGGTTGCAGGCTTCCATAGCAAATTTATTTTATTTAGTTTTGCTTAGTTAAGGTAGGCTTCTGCATTGTTAGAAATGGTATTAGAGCATATCTGGTGTATAATCCATGTGGACTAGAAGATATTGTAGCATGGGTGGAGAAATTACAGGTCGGGGTATTTGTAATTGGATCTAATTGGATTTGATTGGATTTAAACCTTTAACATGGCAAGGATATTAGAGTATAAACGATAAGAGTGTAATAACACCTTCCTTTTCTGGTGAGGTCCTCGTTTAACTCGTTTCAAGTATTTCCTTCATATCCTTGAGTAAAGGGTGTCGTCCTTGACTCAAAGGTGAAATTGAGAATAATGGATCCCCAAGGGGATGCAATTGGATCCTTAGCTCCAACCTTTTGATAGAATTTCTCTTGTATTAAGCTTTAAAGCAAGCCACATAAAGATTTTAACTTACATCTTGGCATGCTGCAGTTGGGATGTGGGTGTGCAAAATTGAGGAGATCAAAGAGAGATTGAAAGCAAGACCATCCAAAATGGATCCAGATAGAAGTCTGGTTATAGTCTTATATGCCTGTAAGATTGAAGCCCATCCTCTTGTAATAATTCTAATAGATTTGCTTGATCCAAGGCTTTCTTTATCAATAATCAAATTTTCAAACCCCTCTTCAAGCACCACATCATCTCTATCCTTCCTCTCCACTTCTCTCTCAACTTAAACAGTAAACTCAACACATATCTAAGACACATATCACAACATCTTTCTCAACTCATACTTTTCTAATCCCTTTGATCCAAACTTGAAATAAATGGATCGGATATCTAAAATTGGAACAAGAAGTGATACAATCCTGACAATGCTGTGTGCATCTATAGATACTAGCATTGCTCTCTCTGTGTGTGTGTCTGTCTGTTTGTCCGTCAAGAGCCCAAAACGGTGTCAGGCATACTTTTTGGCAGTCAAGATCTACCAAGAAGGTAATCAATTCATAATGGTTGATGTCGTGGGAGTGAGGTTCGGAAAAATGTTCTTAGGGGCTTTGTCCCTTTTTCCTAAGAATTTAAAAGAAACTAATAATAAAAAAATATGCAAAAATATATATGTTTATATTTTCCAATTCCATATCATTGCACATAAATTATTTGAAAATGACGATTAGAATAAAGCATCCAAATTTTTTTTCTAAGCAAAATAGTGAGGATGCTACACTTGTCACTTCCATTGATAAAAGTATCGAAAGAAAACTTACAGCTTATAGCAAATGTAGAGAGGCTTCTAGGAGTATTTTGCTTAAATAATTCACTCAATTACAGCTTTTAAGTCCTCAATAACTAAAACATTTAAATGGTTTCCAAGCATTTCTATTTATTCTAATAGTCCATATTTCTACTCATCTTTCATGCATGATGCATTGCAGAAACATTAAGTCAACCTGAACCATACACAGGGGAAAGCATTACAACTTTGCAACAGTTTACTTGCCTCCTTTGCGTCCTCGATTTCTCTTGGACTTTGGCCTAGCAGAATTTATTGTTACAGCCATATAAATCCAATCACATATCCTGTCAATGAATCGGATATAAGCATACCTTGTGCTCTTTTTAAGCATCACTGCGCCAAGAAATCCCCAGAAGCCAACCACAAATCCCGGACTTAAGCCAACATAAAGCCATTTCATTTCTGAACCATTTTCATCCTGTTTTTCTTCTGTTGGACCTTCTGTAGGTTCATCGCCGGGGCATTTTTCTGGTAGTGGCTGTCCGCAAAGATACTGATTGCCAATGTAGATGGATGGATCATTCAAGGTTTGGAGTTGGTTCCCAGATGGAATTCTTCTTGACAGATTATTGTAGGACAAGTTCAGGCGCGCCAAAAAATTCAAATCTGTGATGCTTGTAGGAATTGTGCTTGATAAGTTGTTCATCGACAGATCAAGTGACTCCAACTGTCCCATGGCGCCAATATTGATCGAAATCCTTCCTGTCAAATGATTCCTTGATAAGTTCAAGGAATGAAGCCCATGAAGGTTCGTAAACTCCTCAAGAATCTCTCCAGAAATATTGTTGTCTGAGAGGTCTAAGCTTGTCACAAGTGAGAGCACACTAGTGAATGTGAGTTGCAAATCTTTTGTGGTTATCTGGATATTCTCAGTGTAATAGGAGGCCATATCTTCAGAAAGAACAGGTTTGCTCCCATTTTGTGTGGTAATCATGGCTTTTAAATTACCAAATGATGGTGGCAAAGTTCCAGAAAGTTTGTTGTCAGCAAGATCCAACACTTGAAGAGAAGCAAGGAGTGACAGTTGCTTAGGAATATTACCATCCAACATATTTGATCGCAGACGGAGAACCCTTAATGATAAGAGGCTCCCTCCAATCCATTCAGGTATGCTACCTGAGAACTTATTATTGCCAAGGTCAATAGTAGTCAGATGTTTGCACTGTTGCAAGGACAAAGGAATTTTACCAGAGAAGTTGTTGTCTCTCAAATGCAGTGACATGAGTTGACTGAGAGATCCCATTGAGCTAGGAATGCCTCCTGACAATTTGTTATCTGAGAAATCAATGACTCCCAAACGAGATGAATTGTTCCAACAGTTAGGGACAACTCCTGATAAATCATTATCGGCAAGATTGAGAACTTTTAGACTATTTGCCTCACAAAATGCTGATGGAATGCTGCCATTGAACCTGATGCGGGGTCGGAACCCCGACACCAGCCCACACACCGGCCGAGCAGGGAAAGCATCCGCGTCCTTGCCGAGGTATTGTCCGCTCTGGGATTGCCGCTTCGGGTCTCGGCGGGAGGTCGCCCAGGGCCGTGGCCCAATGACAGTCACCGCCGAGCCCTGACGGCGCGGGGGGCCGCGGAGGTACTACCCCTACCCTCACGGTTTTGTCCTACAAAAGGGCCCTCGGTAAGGAGAGGTTATTGAGCCCCCCATTTAAGGCACAGACCTTTCCGCTGATTAGCCGATGTGGGACTAAACTGGGAACCCCATCCCACAACATAGCCCCCCCAGCGGAAAGGTCTGTGCGTGGCCGGGGCCCTTCCTCTAGCGCCATCTGATGCGGGGTCGGAACCCCGACACCAGCCCACACACCGGCCGAGCAGGGAAAGCATCCGCGTCCTTGCCGAGGTATTGTCCGCTCTGGGATTGCCGCTTCGGGTCTCGGCGGGAGGTCGCCCAGGGCCGTGGCCCAATGACAGTCACCGCCGAGCCCTGACGGCGCGGGGGGCCGCGGAGGTACTACCCCTACCCTCACGGTTTTGTCCTACAAAAGGGCCCTCGGTAAGGAGAGGTTATTGAGCCCCCCATTTAAGGCACAGACCTTCCCGCTGGGCTGGTGTCGGGGTTCCGACCCCGCATCAGATTTGTGTTGTGGGATGGGGTTCCCAGTTTAGTCCCACATCGGCTAATCAGCGGAAAGGTCTGTGCCTTAAATGGGGGGCTCAATAACCTCTCCTTACCGAGGGCCCTTTTGTAGGACAAAACCGTGAGGGTAGGGATAGTACCTCCGCGGCCCCCCGCGCCGTCAGGGCTCGGCGGTGACTGTCATTGGGCCACGGCCCTGGGCGACCTCCCGCCGAGACCCGAAGTGGCAATCCCAGAGCGGACAATACCTCGGCAAGGACGCGGATGCTTTCCCTGCTCGGCCGGTGTGTGGGCTGGTGTCGGGGTTCCGACCCTGCATCAGATGGCGCTAGAGGAAGGGCCCCGGCCACGCACAGACCTTCCCGCTGGGGGGGCTGTGTTGTGGGATGGGGTTCCCAGTTTAGTCCCACATCGGCTAATCAGCGGAAAGGTCTGTGCCTTAAATGGGGGGCTCAATAACCTCTCCTTACCGAGGGCCCTTTTGTAGGACAAAACCGTGAGGGTAGGGGTAGTACCTCCGCGGCCCCCCGCGCCGTCAGGGCTCGGCGGTGACTGTCATTGGGCCACGGCCCTGGGCGACCTCCCGCCGAGACCCGAAGCGGCAATCCCGACACCAGCCCACACACCGGCCGAGCAGGGAAAGCATCCGCGTCCTTGCCGAGGTATTGTCCGCTCTGGGATTGCCGCTTCGGGTCTCGGCGGGAGGTCGCCCAGGGCCGTGGCCCAATGACAGTCACCGCCGAGCCCTGACGGCGCGGGGGGCCGCGGAGGTACTACCCCTACCCTCACGGTTTTGTCCTACAAAAGGGCCCTCGGTAAGGAGAGGTTATTAAGCCCCCCATTTAAGGCACAGACCTTTCCGCTGATTAGCCGATGTGGGACTAAACTGGGAACCCCATCCCACAACAGAACCTGTTATGTGCAAGAAGCAGAATGGTAAGATAGTCGAAACCACCACCCAAGATTGGCGGAATAGGTCCAGAGAATGAATTGTTGGATAGATCTATTAATCCACTAATCACTGAGTAAGATATAACATTCGAATATGATAAGCGTGTGAGGTTGGTGAAGTGGTCTTCAGTTAGTGCACCTGCCAAGGAATTTGCTGCGAGATTCAGATAAGAAAGGGCAGATAACTTCCACAATGATGCAGGAATTGAACCGTCCAATAAATTTGAACCAAGATCAAGATAGCCCAAACTTTGGAGCTCTCCTATCTGATTGGGCAAAGCACCGCTAAGATTGTTGTGATGCAAATCAACATTTTGTAATCTATTGGTGCTGCATCTCGAGAAACCTTCTATGAATCCTGTAATATCTCCACCTATATTGTTATCAGAAGCATTAAAGGTGCTCAAGTTGCAGAGATTACCCACTGTTCTAGGTATCTGCCCGTTGATACGATTACATGATAAATCCAAACTGCTCAACTTACCGAGATTCCCTATGGTTTCTGGAATCTCCCCACTAATGCTGTTAGAGCTGAGGTCCAAGGTCTCCAAGCTTTTGAGATTCCCCACAGTTTTTGGTATACGCCCACTAATTGTGTTTATACTGAGGGACAAGGACACCAAGCTTTTGAGATTCCCCACAGTTTCTGGTATATGCCCACTGATATTGTTATAGCTGAGGTCCAAGGACACCAAGCTTTTGAGATTCCCCACAGTTTCTGGTATATGCCTACTGATATTGTTATAGCTGAGGTCCAAGGACACCAAGCTTTTGAGATTCCCCACAGTTTCTGGTATCTGCCCACTGATACCATTCCCATTGATATTGTTCGTACTCAAATCTATTGACTGCAAGCTCTTGAGACTCCATACCATCTCCGGGATGTCTCCATTGAAGGTGTTCACTGAGAGATCTAAGACTCGAAGCTTCTTGAGATTTCCGATGGCAAGTGGTATACTGCCAGGGAAAAAATTGTTCCCAAGATCGAGAAGTTCAAGGCTGCTAAGATTAAACAGCCAACCGGGTATGCTTGATGCAAAGTAGTTCCCATGGAGATCAAGTGTAGTAAGAGAAGTGAAATTAACATGGGGTAGTGTAGAGGGAAGGCTTGGAAGACTAGCAAGAGACAGATGCAAGACAGAAAGAGAAGGGAGCATATTGATCACATGAATCCAGTTGGATGCTTTTGAGAGGTCGGCATAACTCATGTCAAGATGCTGCAGGAAACGGATCGAAGGTAACCAGCCAAGATTATCAACATCCAAAGAGTACCAAAAGTTTGAAGCGAGATCAAGATAGAGCAAGTTTGAGAGGTTCCCGAGTTGGTGAGGGATTGTTCCACCAAACCCAGCATGCGAGAGGCTTAGATACTTCATGTTGGCAAGAGATCCAATGAAGTCAGGGATCGGGGCACCACCAAAATTGTTCATACTCAAATCCAAATAATTCAGATGTCTCAAGTGAAGTAGTGAATGACTTACCTCACTTTTATCAGGACAAGGTTCGGGATAATAATCGTCACATGGATAAGGGTAGTGGAGGTCAAGCTTTATGACGTGTCCGGTCATGGTGTTGCATCGAACTCCTCTCCATCGGCAGGAGTCTTTTCCATTCCAAGAGAGCCATCTGTGGGCATCATAGATGCCCTTCCGTATGCTAAGAAGAGCCTTCCTTTCCCTCTCTATGCAGCCTCCTGACCCGGAACTATTTCCACTGAAACAGAGGCATAGTTGCACGGATCCAAAGAAAAGGAGGAACGCGATCCAGATGGCATAAACAAGAGGAATGGAAGTATTGGTTGAAGCCATGAGATCTCCCTATGCGAAGGAGCAAAGGGAGGATAGCTTGTTGAGACAACTGAGTTCAGAGGGAGACGGGAATGGGATTCTTGGTCATGTAAATAGTGACTCGCCTATCAGTGGAATGAAAAACTCGGTCATCGAAGAATAGTTCACCAATGGTTACGAATGAAGCTGAGCTATCAAGATAAGAATCCCGGTTCCCATATAGCTGCCAAAAAACATAGACCAACATCTAGTATTCTCAAGTCAATGCAACTACTAGAGGATGAGTTCCTGTTTTAGAAATGTATTTGTGGACAAGAATGCTCCCTATGCCGTAGGGAAGAAGTTGGCAGGACCGAAGTTGTGTGGACAAGAGTACTCCCTATGCCGTAGGGAAGAAGTTGGCAGGACCGAAGGTCGTGCTGGTCTTCTCGAATTTAGTTTCAAAGAGTCATTTAATTGCTCTTCTGCAGTTATAACCGCGACTTTCAAAGAGCCATTTAATAAGTTCAAAATTAAATTTTATTACAAAGACTCAAAATTTATTATGTTGACTTGACCATGCCGCGTCAGAGGCACGCAAGAACAAATAGCATATTTTGGTACTTTTAAGCTAATTTGCCTCCCTCGCACGCCAAAAATAAAGACCTGTCTCCTTGACAGTCGAATACCTCAAAAGATTTTGGACAAGTTGATCTTGTCAAATTATATATAAGCTGTATGAAGAATTTCCTTAACAATAAGCACAAAAGATCGTGCACAGGCTATTAAATCTATCGGCTACGTCAAGATTACGACACAATGAGCAGATAAAACTTTAATTTCTATGCTTGACTCCACAAGGAAAAGTGGATGACTAAGCTATTTTTGGCCATCCAAACTTGAGAGTCTTCTCCATATGGGTTGGCACCACCTAGAATGTCTCAGTTCTAATGATTTGTGGGATGGCACGCGCATCTCTTGCTGACTGTGGTACGAAAAAGAAAAAAAGTATGATCCCCTGGCTAATCTTTAACACTCCGTTTGAATTTTAGGAATGAAAAATTAGAAGAAGAATTGGATATAGAATGGGAATACATACGTACGTATATATATACATACATACATGAACATATATATATAATTCATAGTTTTTATTTTATTTAATTTTATTTTAATTTTATTTTGGTTTTTATTTTAATTTTATATTTTTCATTGATTATTATGATTTATAATTTTCCTACATTATTTGTTTTAATTTTCTATATTTATTAATTGATGTTTCCTTTGAATTTTTTTATTTTGGATTGGAGTAAGCAGCAATAGTTATATCTTTAATATTTAGTTATATTTTTGTTAATCTTAATCTAATTTTTAATTCACATCTCTCTAAGGTGACAAGGCCATAGCGAGATATGTTTCATCAAGCATGGGAGGGAGCAATTCTCTGCTAAGTTTACTGTCCACCACACATGATATTTCAAAAATCTCCAGTTGCTGTGATTGCTGCTACCGATATAAAACTGCCATGGTCGTCATAATTGTCTTTCAATGGCTGCACCCCTCGTCACTTGACCGCTGCTACCACTGCTGGATAAGCTAACTCGAGGAGATGAAGCGGTGTCGCCGGTGATGATGGCAAAGAAGAAGCCGAGACCATCATCGGTTGCCAAGGAAGTCTACGAGATATGGTCAGAGATGGCCCCAATGCATTTGGAGTCCTAAGGCGAACTCCGTAAGGAAGGCTTTTTTTTTTTTTTAATGATGAATATTTTTTTATGGTCAGGGGCGGCCCAATGGAATTTTTTTTATTTTTAATTAAGTTGCCCATATGGCTAGGCCATGGCAGCATATAAGATGTCAACAACCACGGTTATTTGTGGGGGTGGGTGGGACTATTTCCCCACTCGACACCAAACCCCAAATGTGGTACGAGTGGGTTTGACCCATTACTCACCCAACTATGGGAGGTCCGACCACAAGTCCCACTATTGAAAAGAAGGCTAGGTTAACTCATGGTCCAATCAAACAACAGTGAAAAAGAATCCCTCCAGTGGGTGGGTTGGTTTGGGCTCCAAATTCTATATTGCCAACCAAATGCTGTTGCATTTAGGTCGCCAACAGCCACTTTGGAAGTACATTCAGAGTTGGCTTCATTACTGCAAACCGATTAAATTAATTGTATAGGACTTTCTTATATACAGTCCCCCAAAGACGGTTTAAGAATTTCTTCCCCCTTTTTTAACGAAAAAAGAAAACTACTTTGGAATGACCCAACCTAGGACCCAATATCTCTGCCATATTCGATGGAACATTTATTCCAGGACTTGGTTTAGGTCATGCAAGCTTTGATGCCAGTTCCCAATAGCAACATTTCAACATATACCACATTTAGATTCCGAAATTTGATCCATCGGTCAGGTTCATATCCCTGATCGAAATTAAAGTACTCAACTATTATCATATAATGAGCTATAGCTCAAAAATTTACCCTGCCAAATAGTATCGATCCTTTCAAGGTAAATGAGAAACTCAAGCCGCACTATTCCCGAACCCAATCCAGCTAGAACGTGATAGTTAGTGGGTCGGGTATGCTTTGCTTTTATGATATTTGTGTCTTTTTTAAAATGAAAGGGGTTCTGAATTATGCTACTTGGTCTTGAAAATATCATGATAATAAAGTCTGTGAAGCATATTATCGTCATTAAGATATTGCGCAACTCTATTGTTTAAAAATACGCAAAAGTTCTGAAAATGCTATTATTCATTATAATGGACCTCAATGAAATCTTTATTAGCTGTTTTATTGTTTGTTAAATCCGCCTAGGTAGTGATATAGATAATGATATATTATTAATTATTAATAACTAGAAGGTATTGCAGTTGCTGATGCGAACCACTATTCACCATAATAGAGAATATTTTTGATTGTTATCATTGGATCAGTAATTATTTGACCTTTGTAACAGCCGTTGTCTTTGGTTGAGGCGGCTTCTTGATGATTGAATTTGTGATTAAGCTCTCCGTTTCATTCCACTTCTCTGCTTCTTCCGACTATTTCCTTTGCCGTTTCATTCCACCTGCGCTTTCATATATAGATGGCTGGAATCTCTACTAGCTTTGATCCTTTTGTAGCACCGTCCTTCCTTTCCTTTTCTGTTTTCTCTCTGTAAAAAAACCATTTTCAATAAAAGCCAAGTAGCAGTCTCTCTGCTTCCCTTTCCATCACAAAAAAAAAAAAAACTCTTGCTACTATTGCTATCCAATCCTTACATATCAGTTAAAAAAAAAAAAACTTTCAAAATTTCCCTTTTAATCCCTAGAAGGAAGAAGAATGCCCTTTTTGGTTTCAGAGGAGGCATCAACTCTGGCAATAACAGACCAGCTTTATTGTTGGGCATTTACAAATAGATGAAAGTGGGGACTTAACATATATGAGGTGGTGTTCAGGATGACATAGCTCCTTTGCTTCACCTGAAGAGCTGAATCTCTTTGAGCTAAGCATCAAGCATTTTGAAAAATGTTCTTTAGGTTTCTTTGCCCTATATAAGCACCAAGGTGTCTTCAATCTATAACTGATTAAGTACTAAATATGTCTACATGGACTCTCTTGTTAGATGTGGAAGCACTATAGCTATTCTAGCCCTTTCATGACTTAAATTGGCTTCAGTACCATTTGTCAAGTTTCGAACCAATAACCAAGTACGCAGAAGTCATACATGAGTGCCAAGATCTCTCTTGTACACTTGTATCTACCGGGGGTGGGGTGTGTACTGGCGTTGGATGCTGGCTTAGTTTGAGGTGTAGTCAAGTTCATTGCATGTTTGGTTGGGATCTAAACTTTACAAGAAAAGTCCAATAATTTGACCATTTTATGTTGTATGCATTGGGTGTAGAAGAACTGAAATCTAATCTTTCAGGAAAGGAGCCCACCTAGCTATATGCGTGGAAATGGAATCCAGTTGTCCAGGAGAACTGGGTTCAACTCGAATGAAGTCTAAATTTTGAAGCTCTTCTTCATGGCTTAGAATATTTGGGAGAAAATAAAAAAAAATTATTCTAGCAAGGATTTTGTATCATTGTTCGGTAATGAAAAGAATTCAATAAAAAACTTAAAAAAAAAGAAAACAATGATAAATTCTTTTTGCAACACATCAAAGATTTTCCCCTTAAAAAAAAAACCATATTAAAGAAAATAATAAATAGAAGGGCAGGTCAACTTAACATAATCAGCTATTACGTTCAATTTTTTTGATTATGCCAAATACAAGAAAATTTCTATTATTTCTTTTTTTTATTTTTTTTATTTTCATACCAAACACACCTTAAAGAAGTATAAATAAAACCTGCTTCTACTTGTTCTCTCTTTTTTTTCTCTCCCCCATCTCTCATTCAAATGCAACATTGCATTATCACAGCGATATGACCTTATCTTTGCCACCTACACAGCCTTCACCAAACCGACGCGGTTCCTCTCATTAGATGTGGAAGCACTACATCTACTTCAGCCCTTCCATGACTTAATAGTCTGGTTTTGGTATGACTTGTCAAGTTTTGGACCACTAGACCAGCACTCAAAGTCATGTGTGGTGTGGAAAGAAGTCTTTATACATATCCCACATCTTGCCCAGTTTTGGACCGCTAGACAGGACTCAAAGTCATGTGTGGTGTGGAAAGAAGTCTTTATACATATCCCACATCTTGCCCAGTTTTGGACCGCTAGACAGGACTCAGAGTCATGTGTGGTGTGGAAAGAAGTCTTCACAAATATGAAATATCCCACGGACTTTTTGACTGCATTGGCAAATTGATCTTGTTGGGAAGCTTCCGCTAACTTTCCCAGATGGAATTCAGAGGTTAAACTAGTTGAAGAGATGATTTCAGTTTCTTCGCCCGTATCAGTATCTTCTTCAATATATAATAGATGTGGGATTGAGTACTCACTTACACGGTTCCTCTCATTAGACATGGAAACACTGCACCTATTCCAGCCGTTCATGGCTTTGGACTGGTTTTGGTACAACTTGTCCGAGTTCTGGACCACCGAACTAGCACACCGAAGTCATATGTGGTGTGGAGAGAAGTCCTCGTAAATATCCCACGGACTCTTGAGTGAATCCAAGTTTTGTGTGGAGTGGAAAGGAGTCTTCGTCAATATCCCACGGACTATGGACTGTTTCCAAGTCGTGTGGAGTGGAAAAAGGCTTGATGTTGTTGTGCGGGTCATGGACGGCAATTTATTGGAATTCAGAGGTCAATTTATTGGCAGGTCATGGACGGCAATGGAATCTGCTTCAGATAAATATAACGAGATGCATCTACTCCATCTCACAGCAGTTCAATTCATGGATCTAAAGGGAACCCAGGTTCTACTTTTGTAAAAGGATCTAAAAGGAACACCGCACAGAGTGGTCTCACTGGATCAGTAATTATTAATACTTGGTTTTGGTTTAGCTTTATGACTCAGTACGACATCCAAAGCGGTAGAAAGTAGAACAATGATTCTTCACTTGTTTGTTCAGTTCACTGCTGAGACAGATGTGCACCCTTGCCCATCTCAGAGGTTGGATGGGGCATAAATCATGAAACTATGCGAAATGTGGAAAATGCATTGTGTAGTTTTACATTAAGGGAAGCTCATGTTACCCATAGGTGAATGTAATTACATAAAACATGCAACTTTGCTGCCTCATCTTTCCCCATCAAAGCATTGAGCATGAATTGTGGAACATCCCTTTCTTAAATTTATGATCTGGGTTTTGGAGTGGCATCATTTTATAATTGTTCACTTTGCCTATGTTTGTCTTTTACTCACATGGAACACCCCGTTCTTCTGGTACTACTGCTTAAACTCGAAGACTTTGGGCCAGTAAAACAGCATTAGATTGTTTCCAATACAACTTGTTGGTGCGCAAATTGAAGGGAGAATTCCTATGTTTGTAATCATAAATGACTAAGACTTGATATCATGGTTTCAAAAACCATTGAAACGGGATGTTCGACAAGTACCGTATCATTCTGGAATGAAAAATACACTGGTGTGGATTCTAGATGCCGAAACAATTGTAATGGTACATACCAACCATACTGGTACATACCAACCATATTGGTCCATACCAACCATATTGGTCCATAGACTCCATACCAATCCATATCGGTAGTATTGTACCTGATGGGGGGCAAAATGGATCATCTAGCCCACCACAAAAGGGCCATCCAATTTCGGCCCAATGGACACCAACGTCAACCAGACGTGTCCTTGGTCTGACTCAAAATCAGCTCGACCTCGGACTCTGCCGAGAGCTCCTTCCGCCTCCTGTATTCGCCGACTCGCCCGACCAAGTTCGGAGTGCCTCCTGTATTCACCGACCCGCCCGACCAAGTTTGGAGCGCCTTCTGTATTTTCCGACTTTCCGACCAAGTTCGAAGCGCCTCCTGTATTCGCCGACTCGCTCGACAAAGTTCGGAGCGCCTCCTGTATTCGCCGACTCGCCCCGACCGAGCTCGGGGCGCCCTCTCCAGTAATATGCCCCGACCGAGCTCGGGGCGCCCTCTCCAGTAATATGCCCCAACCCTTAAGCTCGAGGCACTTCACCGAACATACCTCGGAACCTGGGATGCAAGGTCGACCTTAGCACCCGTCTAGCCGACCTCGCCAAATGCCTGATACGACCTCTTAAGGAGCTTGAGGATGATAGTGTTATTTTGATGATTAACAAGCAATTATCTAGAGCATGCTATAAGTTAAATTGATACTTCATTTATAAGTTCATTACTCTCAGTACATTTGTTTAATTGAGAATATATATATGGTCTTGTTCATTTGAATGAATCTAACCTTAAGAATGCAGCAAAGTGTGGATTGAGTCGACCCATAGGTTGATTGGGTCGACCCCGGCACATCGAGGAATCATCTGGCACACTCCTGCAAAAGTGGCACAAATGAACAGTGAGTTGGGTCGACCCAAGGTAAGCATGAGTCGACCCAACCTCCAAAGAACCTCAAAATGCAAAGGAAGAATGCTCTCTGGATTTACTGAGAGGGTCGACCCAAGAAGAAGTTGAGTCGACCCAAGTAAACCTTGAGTCGACCCAAAGAAAGGTTGAGTCGACCCAAGTGAAGAAAGGCTGAAATTCAAGGCTCTGAATTTTCTGAAGCTGACCTTGGGTCGACCCAAAGAAAGGTTGGGTCGACCCAAGGCAACAGAAGGCTGAATTTCAAGTTTCTGTATTTTCTGAGAGGGTCGACCCAAGAAATGGTTGAGTCGACCCAAGTGAAGGTTGGGTCGACCCAAGGACAGGTTGAGCCGACCCAAACACGGGCTGAACATAACGGCTAGTTGTGCAGAAATGCTTTTTGGACTCCCAACGGCTATAAATGGCTAGTTTCTTCAATCCAACGGTCAGAAAGGACTATTTGGAGGTTGGAGAAGTATTTAAGAGGGAGTATTCATCAGAGGAAGCTAGCCTTGGGGGAAAATACATCAAGTGCATTCAAGAGAGAACCCTAGCAAGGCAAGCCTCATCCAAGTGCTTCATTCAAGAATCAAAAGAAAGGGGTTGAGCAGTTTCAAAGAGGCATCAAGAGCTCCATCCTCCCTTGAAGAAGTGAAGCATCCTTGACAAAGAAGAGAGAAGCCACTTCAAAGCGATAAATATTTTCTAACTCTTCTTTGTAGTTTATATTGTTTTATATGCTCATTTAGGAGTTTGAATCTTTCTTTTTGTTTGTCAAACTACTTGTTGTAAGGTTTGTTGGTAAGCCCGTAAAACCAACATTGTAGGTTGTTGGTAAGCCCGTAAAACCAACGTAGGTTGTTGGTAAGCCCGTAAAACCAACGTAGGTTGTTGGTAACCCCGTAAAACCAACGTAGGTTGTTGGTAAGCCCGTAAAACCAACGTAGGTTGTTGGTAACCCCGTAAAACCAACATAGGTTCTTGGTAAGCCCGTAAAACCAATTGTGAAGGTTTGTTGGTGAGCCCGTAAAACCAACATAGGTTCTTGGTGATCCCGGAAAACCAAATTGTAAAGGTTTTGGATTGTGAGCCCGGAAAACAATCCTACTGTAATCCGAGGGGTTATAGTAAAATTCCCAAGGGGACGCTTGGGGAGTGGACGTAGGTGCCTTGGGGTGCACCGAACCACTATATATCGCTGTGTTTGTGTTGTGCTTGTTCTTATGCTTATTCTTGCATTATCTTTCATCTTTACTCTAGTTTAATTCATTCAAGTAATTTATGAAAGCATTCACCGTACTTAATTACGAAAGTTTTTAAAAGCACTAAAATTTAGAAAAACCCAATTCACCCCCCCCCTCTTGGATTGTCACCTTGGGCAACAAGTGGTATCAGAGCAAGGTGCTCTAATAGTACCCATTGATCTCACAATCAAGAGTTAAAGATCATGACAACCCAAGTGGGATGTTCTATACGAGAGGGACAATTAATTGATAGACCACCTCTATTTAATGGCACAAACTACACTTATTGGAAAGCTAGAATGAGGATATTCATTCAAGCTTCAAACTATGAATTATGGTACATCATTACCAGAGGCCCTTACTCACTCTCTCACACTATTAATGAAAAAGACTTAGCACAATTGAATGCTAATGCTATGAACATACTATATTGTGCTATCCATGAAACTGAATTTAATAAAATCTCTGCATGCTTATCTGCTCAGGAAATCTGGGATACTTTAGAAAATATCTATGACAATATTCAGATTAGCTCACATGTGCTTCAATTACATACTAACAGTGAGCCTGCAGAAAACGATGTTGAATCTCCCAATCCGGAAGAAAGAACAACAAATGAAGAATTCGGTGATGAAAACAAGGATCCATACCCAAACACCGAAAAATTCAAAAGCTTCCTAAAGACAAAGAAGAAGAGGAAGCAAGAAGAAAGGAAGAAAGAGATAAAAAGCAAGAAAGCCTTGACCAAGGAAGAGTCAAGCAAGAAAATGAAAGTGAGGAGCAACAATAATGATACTAGCTCCAAAGAACTACAAGAGGTAACTAACTTATGCTTTATGGCACAAGAAGATAAGGTAAAATCTGAATCTGATTTCACACCTAATGAATTTCAGGAAGAATTCTCTTATGATGAACTATTAAATGCTTTTCATGATTTGTATGGTGAATGTAGAAAATTAGCTACGAAAAATAAAAATCTTAAAAAGATAAATCTGGAAATGTCAGAAGAAAGAAATTCTTCTGCTAAAATGAGAGACAAATTAAACTCTGAGAATGAACGCTTAAGATTAAATTCGGAAGAATTGATTCAGAAAAATCAGAATTTAATTAAAGAAAATCAAAACTTAAGTGAAGAAGTTAACCAATTGAAATCTTTTATTAACAAATTCACTGTAAGTTTAGAAAGATTAAAAACGATGTTTGAAAGCCAACATGCTGTTTTTGATAAATCAAGACTTGGTTGGATTCCTTTGCTCAATAATAAACCCCTAAAGAAAAAGGTTATCAATTCGCCAAGCAAACCATCAAATAAGATAACTTATTTCAAACATAAAAAGATTGGGCATAAAAACTTTACCTATGGTTCTAATACAAGCAAATCAAATGATAAAATTATTACAATTAAACAGATTTGGATTCCAAAAGGAACCATATGCACTAACTCCCAAAGACCCAAGCAAGCTTGGGTACCTAAAATGAAAAACTGAGATTATCTTGCAAATGTGTCAAAGCAGCCCTTGAAACTCATGTGAAACTCTTAATTGGGTGCCATGGCACGTGACTTATAAATAAATTTTATTTCATCATTTGTGAATGTAATTTAAATTGTCATTTTATGTCTTGATATGCTTAACTTTATAAATTCAGTTAGGCTATTGAATATTTATTAAATGCCTTGTATGTATGACAAATCTTATCTACACGATCTTAGCATGAAATTTTCTAGTGCTTGCATGATGATAAGAAAACAATGAATGAATATGTATAACTTTCTCCTTCAAGTTTTCAAAATCTAAATTTTCTCTCTAGTATAAATGATAGATGCTGATTTCATGCCTTCATGTTAAAACTTCATTGAGCATAATCTTTGTATCCATGATTAATATCTTTCTCTAAAATTATCTCAAATTCTACTGATTAATTGTAACATGTCATGCTTAACTTGATCATAAAAATCTTTTAAAGCATGAATATTAATTCTTTTAAACTATCACTCATAAGTCAAAATAAAATCCTAATTGCTCTAAAAGAAGATTGCTCAACTCCCTGAAACATGATTATTAGTGTTGAAAACTAAATCATAATCAAAATTTTTGATAGAAACAACTGTTTAAGATAATTTGATTAAAACTCAACTTGTATATCTTATTGATAATTATCTTAAGCAAATAGAATCTAAGCTAAATTAATTCTGAAAATAAAAATTTTTTTTTGACCTTGATGAATCCTTCTATTGCCTCACATGTTTGTCCTTGAACCATTTTACTTAATGAAGTTATCTCTTTAGTTCAAGTGACTTGTGCTTGCTTATATTTAGACAATCTCTTGAGTAAAGTGACTTAATATTCAATTATTGTCATATCTTATGTTGAGTCATCTAGCTAAGAAATATATTGTATGAATGTTTTGTATCTTGAAAAAACTAATGACTTTCCTTCAAGAAAGAAAAAGATTTCATTAATGATACAGGATTTATGAGCAAGAAATTTCAACTTGAAGGACACCTCGATGAAAGATACAATAAACATTTCCTTGCAAACAAAAAAAAAAGGAGATTTTCTTCAGCCAAGGGTATAAAGAATCTAAAAGGTATTTGGCTTGAAGAATGCTAAATGCATTGGTAATCTAAACCCTTCTCTTGTGAGTTAGTTGAGCAAAATTAATAGTCTAAAATTATATGGTAGCATGATTAAACATTTAATTGCTAATCTTCTTGATATCATGCTTCATTCTCATGCTAATGATAATTGTTTCATGGTATGATTAAATTGAAGTTCACTTTTGCCTGTATAATGCATAACCATGAAATACACAAGTTTATGCCTCAAGTTTCTAATTCAAAATAACTTGTGATAAGCTATGAATCATTGGGCATAATGAAAATGCTGTTTGCATGATATATATTTATATGCAGCATATTAGATTAATTCTTTATTCTGCTCTTTCATGTAACTACTTGAAAATAACAAAAAGAGAGAGAGATAAAGAAAAAGAAAAAGAACATTGCTCAGAAGAAGTAAAAGCTAAGTAAATACTCCAATCTTAAGTAAAAGCAGCGCAAGCATAACATATTCAGCATATTTGTGAGACTTGTGTGAACATTCTTTTGGAAGGGATAAAATCCGTAATTAATTATATTTAACTAGGGAGAGTTTGGAGTGAATATCTTGTTGCTAAAGAGAACAGTTTAACATTTCTACATTGCTCATTATAGGGATGGTGCCAATGGGGAGGCTAGTGGTAGTACCCGGCACTATTTGACCCAACTATTCGGTGTAGGGCATATTAGGGACGGCACAAGAGGGAGGCTAGTGGTAGTACCTCGTGCCCCTTCCAACTCCACCGGATAGGGAGCAAATAGAATATAGAGCATAGAAAAGTAAAACCCAAAAATAAATGAAGATAATCAAAATGTTCATTGAATGGTTAAAGAAAGAAATTAAAAATTTGGGGAATGAATGATAAATAAATGAAAATATATAAGAAGGTTGTGAAAAATCAAATGAAGTTTCAATCACTTGAAAACACACCTTAAGGATAAAATCAGTGCTAAATTGTATTTAAATAAAAAAAAAATTTATTTGAAAAGAATTGATTTTGATCCATGACATGCTTGTTATGTTTTGCATACTTTGAATTATATATTTTCAATATTCAGTTTGAAATGCTTCATGCTTGAATAATTTGATTGAAACATGTTTCTACCAATAGCAAATTTATTTTTCTTTATAACACTCATAATTTGGAATAGGCTTTAACTTTGTATACAAGTTTTTACTTCACCTTTGACTTCGAAATAACTTGTGCCTCAAAGCCTAATGAAAATTGTTTTACTTGTATTCTATACTCATCAATGATATGTTGGATTTCTCTTGTACTCTCTTGATCAAAAATAAAATTTCTTATTAAATCGGTTCCAATGCTTGAATGTTTGAAAAATTACATAAAGAATTTTTCTAAAAATATTTTTGAAAGAAATTTTAGATTTGTCGTTCATGATCACCTTTGAAATCTGAAAGTTGAATATATTTATAAAAAGAAGAAGAAAAGGATAATCTGAATTTGCAAATTAGGCAGAATGAATTGATTATAATTTATCTTTCAACTTGCCTAACATTAGTACATAATGTCCTCCAATTTGTACCAAAATTCAATATGAATTACAAAGATTCTGGATGTGCTCTAATGTTTTTGAAATATGTGTTTTCAATCTTAATGATTTAAGATGAGCTACAATGTGAAGATACATATCTCAAATTACAACTTTGAAAGCCTCCTTGAGAATCTTTATGAAATTCAGAATCTGATTTTGTATAAAAGCTTAAACTCAATATGAATTTCTAGATAAAACTACAGCTTAAGAAAAATAGAATAATTCTGATGCCTTGATTGCTTGCCCCGATACGCATCTGAAACATATCATTTCTTATCTTCAAAGTGTACCAATATTGGTCTGAATGATGTGTCTTTCGATGATCTTGATTGCAAACAAATATTTTTAATATATGATTTTATTTTAATATTGAAAAGATTTATTGTGCTTCATATATTCATTGCTGAAAAACTATGACTAAGAAATTAATACTTTGAATATACACTCCTGCATAATTAAATGCTTCCATCAAAAAAAAAAACTATTTTTAAGAAAAGAGTGAATGATCTTAAGTCTAGAAATATTTCAGCTCACTCAAATGATTCTTAAAAGAAAGAAAATGTAAATACTTTTGAAAGAATTTGAGCTTCAAATGAATCATTTTCTGATTAATATTTCAGTACATTTTCTCAAAGATTAAGAGGAAGCATAACTTGTTCTTAAAAGATTAAAAAGAGTGATTGCTATAAATTTTGAATAATTCTAGATCACTCTACATTCTTGATATCATAAAGTTTCAGTTTTATTCACGTTTATCATTAAAATCTGAAATTCAACAAAAGATAAGAATAATTAAAGAAGAATGCATCTTTTAAGGGGGGAGCTTTAAATACTCAATCTCTTTATTGAAAATTATCTTCAAACTCTAAACTCTCAAATGGAATGATTAATTAAGGGGAAGAAAGAAAATATCAGAGTGAGAGATCATATAGAACTTAATCGTATAAATTCGCATCTAAAGATGAGACAAAGAATACGAAATGTAAAGTGGTACTAAACTTTGCGCTTCATTGAATATCTTTTGAAAGTTGGATTTCCATCTGTATTCATCGGTAAATCATTTATTTCTGAAAATTTAATTGAAAAGGATTCCATCTGTCTTAGTTTCGAAAATTTATCTTGGAATCTACTTATGAGTTCTTATTGGCTTGCACTTTAGTGTTTCAATCCTGAGCCAATTCATTTTAATTGATTTTGATGCTATGATCTTTAAAGGAGTAAAAGAAAATTTTTAAGAGAGCTCTAAAAGAACTTTCAAAGCCTTGAATTTTATGTATCCTACACTGCATAAATTCACGTTTTGGTATCTATGCCCCAATACTTTTATATCATGAAAGAACTTTAAAGTCATTAAGAATTAAGGATTCAACATAATCTTATATTTTTCAAGTATATAAGGTTTGATCTTTATTTGATCTTATACTATACTCTGAAAATTAATTAGATTGCTCTCATTTTGCTATATACTTAATATATTAAAAAAAAATGTTGGATTTTCATCCGTGCCTTTCTTTGAATATTACTCTTAATACTCCTTGAAATAACTTGAAAAAGATTCCATCTACACTTGATTTCAAAACTATCTTTGGAATCTACATTTTGAGATCACTTCTGGCTTATATCCTAAATATCTCATTCCTAAAGCCAAACACATAGAAATAAGATATGATTTTATTAGGGATCATGTGCAAAATGAAAACATATGTATTGAGCATATATGTACTGAAAAACAATTAGCTCACATATTCACAAAACCCTTGAGTGAAGATAGAGTCTGCACGCTAAGGAGGAAATTAGGCATATGTGATCCTTTTTATTGAAGAGATATAAAAGGGAGCAAGCAATCTCATGATACATTCCTCCAATTTCTAAAAACCCATGAAACATGAGTCAAACTTGTCATCTATAGATTCCCTACTCATGTATCATTGTCCCAGAAAGAATTTATAAGGATTGGAAGCAAGAAAAATTTTTAGAAGCAAAAAGGAAGAGAAAAGAAAAATTCTGCACTTGGGTCGACCCAACCCAGAATAGGGTCGACCCAACGTTGAGTCGACCCAAGAAAATTCTTGAGTCGACCCAACGTCGGGACCCCATTGTTAAAAAGGGGACCCGTGAGCTATCTAGGGCACTGTTTACCCTTTGTCCTCTTCCGAAAACCCTATTTCCCACTCTCAAATCTTCTCCAATCATCTCCAAACAGTAGATTACTTCAAGATCTTGGAGAAATGGGACCCGAGAGAGCCGTAGCCAAGCGATCCGAGAGAGTCTCACGATCTTGTTTAGAGACTAGGATATGTATCTGGTTCTCATATGTATTTGGTGGTTATCATGCATCTTTAAATCTTGATTGAGGAACATTGTACTTATTTTTATTTTGGATATTAATGTATGAAAATGTTCCTATTTTGATCAATGAAGTCCGAAGATTGTTCCTTATTGCATCTTTTCCCATATATATGTTTTTGATGATAACAAAAAGGGGGAGAAGAGAAGGAAAGAGTATATAAAGGAGAAGAGAAGAAAAGAGTATATAAAAGGGGAGAAGAAAAGATAGAGTATTCAATTTAAGAAAAGAAAGAGTATTTCATTTGAATTTGAGAAGTTAAGAAAGAGTATTAATTTTGTGAGAAAAGAGTGAATAAAGAAGTTATGAAAAGAAAAGAGAAATAAATGGGCAAACAAATTGAAAATCATATAAGAAAGCTTATACATCTAAGGGGGAGCAATTTGTAACAATGAAATTGTTTAAATCAGAAATCTCTATCACAATTCAGAATTTGGCACATAAAAATTCAGAATTTGGCACGCACCTCTCGCACCCCGATACATAGCCTGAAACTCATATTTTATCTCAAATTTTTGAAGTTTCATTGCTAATGAATTATAAATGAAAGGGGGAGCAATTCAAAGAGTCAAATTGGCAACATTTAAATGATATAGGGGGAGATTTCACTCTTATATATAAAAAGCTGAAATTCAGCAATTTAAATCCTTTTATAAACTGTTTTTAAAGACAAGTATCAATAGGCTTATATACTCTTTATTTTGTAATCATCAAAAAGGGGGAGATTGAGGATGATAGTGTTATTTTGATGATTAACAAGCAATTATCTAGAGCATGCTATAAGTTAAATTGATACTTCATTTATAAGTTCATTACTCTCAGTACATTTGTTTAATTGAGAATATATATATGGTCTTGTTCATTTGAATGAATCTAACCTTAAGAATGCAGCAAAGTGTGGATTGAGTCGACCCATAGGTTGATTGGGTCGACCCCGGCACATCGAGGAATCATCTGGCACACTCCTGCAAAAGTGGCACAAATGAACAGTGAGTTGGGTCGACCCAAGGTAAGCATGAGTCGACCCAACCTCCAAAGAACCTCAAAATGCAAAGGAAGAATGCTCTCTGGATTTACTGAGAGGGTCGACCCAAGAAGAAGTTGAGTCGACCCAAGTAAACCTTGAGTCGACCCAAAGAAAGGTTGAGTCGACCCAAGTGAAGAAAGGCTGAAATTCAAGGCTCTGAATTTTCTGAAGCTGACCTTGGGTCGACCCAAAGAAAGGTTGGGTCGACCCAAGGCAACAGAAGGCTGAATTTCAAGTTTCTGTATTTTCTGAGAGGGTCGACCCAAGAAATGGTTGAGTCGACCCAAGTGAAGGTTGGGTCGACCCAAGGACAGGTTGAGCCGACCCAAACACGGGCTGAACATAACGGCTAGTTGTGCAGAAATGCTTTTTGGACTCCCAACGGCTATAAATGGCTAGTTTCTTCAATCCAACGGTCAGAAAGGACTATTTGGAGGTTGGAGAAGTATTTAAGAGGGAGTATTCATCAGAGGAAGCTAGCCTTGGGGGAAAATACATCAAGTGCATTCAAGAGAGAACCCTAGCAAGGCAAGCCTCATCCAAGTGCTTCATTCAAGAATCAAAAGAAAGGGGTTGAGCAGTTTCAAAGAGGCATCAAGAGCTCCATCCTCCCTTGAAGAAGTGAAGCATCCTTGACAAAGAAGAGAGAAGCCACTTCAAAGCGATAAATATTTTCTAACTCTTCTTTGTAGTTTATATTGTTTTATATGCTCATTTAGGAGTTTGAATCTTTCTTTTTGTTTGTCAAACTACTTGTTGTAAGGTTTGTTGGTAAGCCCGTAAAACCAACATTGTAGGTTGTTGGTAAGCCCGTAAAACCAACGTAGGTTGTTGGTAAGCCCGTAAAACCAACGTAGGTTGTTGGTAACCCCGTAAAACCAACGTAGGTTGTTGGTAAGCCCGTAAAACCAACGTAGGTTGTTGGTAACCCCGTAAAACCAACATAGGTTCTTGGTAAGCCCGTAAAACCAATTGTGAAGGTTTGTTGGTGAGCCCGTAAAACCAACATAGGTTCTTGGTGATCCCGGAAAACCAAATTGTAAAGGTTTTGGATTGTGAGCCCGGAAAACAATCCTACTGTAATCCGAGGGGTTATAGTAAAATTCCCAAGGGGACGCTTGGGGAGTGGACGTAGGTGCCTTGGGGTGCACCGAACCACTATATATCGCTGTGTTTGTGTTGTGCTTGTTCTTATGCTTATTCTTGCATTATCTTTCATCTTTACTCTAGTTTAATTCATTCAAGTAATTTATGAAAGCATTCACCGTACTTAATTACGAAAGTTTTTAAAAGCACTAAAATTTAGAAAAACCCAATTCACCCCCCCCCTCTTGGATTGTCACCTTGGGCAACAGAGCTCAACCTCACCAACGGCCACACCTATATGCGTGCCCACGCCCTCCTACGTGGTCGTACATTCCGGTGCCACTACGCCACGTTTTGTTAGCTGGCCCATAGAAGCCAAAGGACAGTGTCGTGCTACTCCGGTCATATCCTGTTACGACTATCAACGCCTTACCGTTCTCAAGAACGGACTCCACCATGCGCCACAAGCAAGCTCAAGTTGCGCGCCACTCCCTCTCATGATGAGAACGGGCTATACCTTCGCCACCTAAGCACTCCTATCAGGACTATTAAGGATCCCAACAGGTAACGCCTAGGAGACTTTTACTGGATCTACTAAGCTCTACTCTAACTTGAACATCGGAGGGCCCTCGCCGGAAACACCGGTGAGGCTTTGTGCAGGTACACTGTCGAACGCGGGAGGTGGCTCTCCTCGTCTTCCTCCATACTCCAGCAGCTCCCCCGACTCCTCCGACGTGGTCACCTTTGGGCTAGATTTGAACCACAACAGTACCAGCACTGATATTCAATTTTTGGGAATATATTAGTTTCGGTATGTAAGTACTGTATTGATATCATACCATTCTGTTGGAAAAATGATATGAGATTCGGTACCCATATTTAAAACCTTGCTTGGTATAGTTGGATAGAATAAAGCTAATTACCAAACATCCAATTGTTGAGGCAGTATTCAGTTTCATCATCACCCACTACATCAAAAATGAGTTTTTCCGGTGCTTTTTAAAACGTCGCAAAAGTGTTGGCTATATGAGAGTGGAAAAAAAATTTGCCAATACTTTTGAAAAGCATCGCTAAAGGGTCGGTTTTTAGCGACGCTTAAATACGTCAACCTTTAACTGATATTTTTATAACTGATATTTTTTATAACATGCTTTAAAGCGTCGTTATAATTATTTTTTAAAAAATTAAATTTTTTTTTAAATATATACATATTTTCTGTGGGATAATTCTGCAAAAAAATTATCTCCTTTGCACATCTCATCGACGATCATGCAATATAAGTACTTGCTAATAATAACAAAAAAATTTGAAGAATTGAACACATATATCGTAGTAATACATAACAAGAAGAAGGCAAAACATGGAGTGAAGCATGGGATAATTTATAAGGATCAAGACCCAACCAACAAGAATAGATACCATACATCAATTCCCAACATTGCCAAATTATAAAAGCAGTCAAAGAAGGAGAAATATTTATAACTATTTTTCGCATGAATTATCGAACGACGCTAAGAGAGTCTCACCCATCACGAGTATCAAGATGGGTGTTATCTTCTATTTAATTAGGATAAAATAATAAAGAGGAAAATATAATTGAGATATATAAAAAAAAAACAGTGGGACATGTAGCTTCTAAGCACTCCATAAAGCGGGAGGGATTATTTAACAAAAGAGAGAGAGGGGGAGGGGGAATTAACGAAGTGCTCAGATGTCGCCCTTCTTCGTATTATAACCGATGGAGACCAGATGCCGAAAGGAAGGCAGCAGGCTCCACAGCGGCGGCCGTGGTGTGGGCATCTCCGACAGCTTTCTCCCATCGATGTCATAGTTAATAACGCCGGAGAAATCTAGCAGCTGGCATTTCTCTCCCACGAGTATCGACCTCCGCCAAGAAAGAAAGCTGAAGGTCCTATACGTCGATTCCCCATGGCTTCCTGCCAACACGATCAAGAGAAGCACACCCAAGAAAGAAATAAAGGAGAAGAAACCCTCGGAGTCGGTGACAAAGCGGGAGTGCTAGACGATAGAACGACTAATGGAGTTGATCCACTCCTCCTTTCTGTTGGTTACTAAACTTAGTTTTTAATATTTAGTAACTTATGGTTTTATTTCAATAATTGCATATTAGTATGGTGAGGAGTTACATGTCTTTTGGTTTTTTGGTCATGTGGGAGTTACATGGAGTTATAAGAAATTTATTTAGAGAGAGTTATTTGAGATTTATTTGGGGTTATGAATGGTGTAATGACTAATTCAATTAGGGAGGTTAAAAGACCATCTAAAGTCCCTATAAATATCCATGTACTCTAATTGTGTTTGGATGTGAGTTAAATGAAAATTATTTTTCTTCCAAACTTTCTTCTTGAGTGTTCTTCCTCATATTTTTTTATCTAACAAAGTGGTATCAGAGCTAGATTGATCCAATGGCCAACAATACGATGGCATTTTCGGTTCCTCAACTCACCAAAGACAACTACGAAAATTGGTGCATCAAAATGAAGGCACTTCTTGGCTCGCAAGATGCATGGGAGATGGTTGAAAAAGGCTATGTGGAGCCTGAAGATGAGGCGACTTTGACGGAGAATCAAAGGCAATCGCTAAGGGAGTCAAGGAAGAAGGACAAGAAAGCTCTTTTCTTGATTTATCAAGGATTAGATGAAGCCACCTTTGAGATTGTTGGAGCTGCTACAACATCAAGACAAGCTTGGGAATTTCTTCAAAAAGCATACAAGGGTATTGATAAGGTAAAGAAGATTCGTCTTCAAAGCCTTAGAAGTGATTTTGAGTCTTTACAAATGAAAGATTCAGAATCTATTGCTGATTATTTTACAAGAGTTATGGTGATTGTTAATCAATTAAGGAGGAATGGTGAAACTCTAACCAATGTTCGAGTGGTGGAAAAGGTGTTGCGGTCTTTGGACCCGAAATTTGATTTTGTTGTTGCAGCCATAGAAGAATCCAAAGATTTGGAGGAAGTGACAATTGAAGAAATTATGGGCTCTTTGCAAGTTCATGAGAAAAAGCTTAACAAAAGAAAGGAAGAAAAGCCATTGGAGCAAGTTCTACAAACGAAGCTTACTACAAAAGAAGATTATGGGAGAACTCAAGAAAGAGCCCGAGGACGAGGTCGTGGCCGTGGCCGAGGACGAGGAAGAGGAAGAATCAATCGTGGCTCATCAAGCAATGAAGAGAAGGAGCAAGGTTCAAATCCTATAAGAGGAAGAGGACGTGGTAGAGGAAGGCCATATGAAAGAAGGTGGTATGATAAATCTAATATTCAATGTTATAATTGCAAGAAGTTTGGGCACTACTCTTCAAATTGTTGGAGTGCTACTAATCAAGTTGATGAGAATGTTAATTATGGTGAAAAGAGAAATGAAGAAGAAGAGCCGTTTCTATTATTAGCATATAAAGGAGAAGAAAGCAACAAAGAGGAAGCATGGTATCTTGATACTGGAGCGAGCAATCACATGTGTGGCAAAAGAAGCTTATTTGCGGAGCTTGATGAATCAGTCGGTGGTCAAGTTACTTTTGGAGATTCTTCTAAAATTCCGGTAAGGGGCAAAGGCACTATTTTGATTCGTTTGAAGAATGGCACTCATACATTTATTTCTAATGTTTTCTATGTGCCAAATATGAAGAATAATATTTTGAGTCTGGGGCAACTTTTGGAAAAAGGTTACAATATTCAAATGCAAAATCGTACTCTTTCTATAAGAGATTCAAAAAATAGATTGATTGCAAATATTGAAATGACAAAGAATAGAATGTTTCTTCTAAACATTCAAAGTGAAGTTGCTATGTCTTTGAAGGCATGTTTTAAAGATTCATCATGGCTTTGGCATTTGAGATATGGTCATCTTAACTTTGGTGCTTTAAAGCTTTTATCTAAGCATGATTTGGTGAAGGGATTGCCATTCATAGAAGATCCAAAACAGCTTTGTGAAGGTTGTCTTCTCGGCAAGCATCATAGAAGGAGCTTTCCAAATGAAGCAATATATCGAGCACGGGAGCCACTAGAACTTGTGCACACAGATGTTTGTGGGCCAATTGTTCCTACCTCTTTTGGTGAGCACAAATATTTTCTCACTTTTACTGATGATTTCAGTAGAAAAATATGGATTTATTTCTTGAAAAACAAATCTGAAGCTTTTAGTACTTTCAAAAGATTCAAGATATATGTTGAGAAAGAAAGTGGTTATACTATTAAATCCTTGAGATCCGATAGAGGTGGAGAATTTACTTCTAAAGAATTTGAAGCTTATTGTGAAGAGAATGGAATTCGTAGACCTTTGACGGTTCCATACTCTCCACAACAAAATGGAGTTGCAGAAAGAAGAAATAGAACTATTCTTGATATGGTGAGATGCATGTTGAAAAGCAAAGGTATGCCAAAGCAATTTTGGGCCGAAGCAGCAAATTGTGCCGTTTACATCTTGAATAGATGCCCCACAAAAGGCTTGCGGAATATCACACCACAAGAAGCATGGTCCGGTAAGAAGCCTATTGTTTCTCATTTAAAAGTTTTTGGAAGTATTGCTTATGCTCATATACCGGCAGAAAAGAGAACTAAACTTGATGATAGAAGTACTAAATATGTTTTCATTGGTTATGATGCTCGCTCAAAGGGGTATAAATTATATAATCCATGTAATGAAAAAGTTGTTGTTAGTAGAGATGTTGAATTTGATGAAGAAGGCATATGGGATTGGAGTTCTCAAGAAGAAAAAAGGCAATCCGGCACATTTATTGAAGAAGAGCATCCAAGAAATGAAGAGTTACAAGCACCTACACCATCTTCATCTTCATTCCCAGCAGAACCAAGTTCAAGGCCAAGCAAAATGAGAAGACTAAGTGAAATATATGAGGTAACAGAGAATGACAATAATTTAACTCTTGTTTGTCTTCTTGCCAATTGTGAGCCTATAGATTTTGAAGAAGCCATTAAAGATCACAAATGGAAGAAGGCTATGGATGAAGAAATCAAGGCTATTGAGAAAAATGACACATGGAAGTTAGCTACTTTACCAGATGGGCACAAGGCAATTGGAGTAAAATGGGTATACAAGATGAAGAAGAATGCACAAGGTGATGTAGAAAAGTACAAAGCAAGGTTGGTGGCCAAAGGATATAGTCAAAGGTATGGTATTGATTATGAAGAGGTATTTGCTCCCGTTGCTCGTATGGAAACAATTAGATTGATAATTTCTTTGGCGGCTCAATTTAAATGGCAAATATTTCAAATGGATGTAAAATCGGCATTTTTGAATGGTTTTCTTGATGAAGAAATATATGTTGAACAACCACAAGGCTATATCAAAAAAGGAGAAGAGGAGAAAGTTCTCAAGCTAAATAAGGCTTTATATGGCTTAAAGCAAGCTCCAAGGGCGTGGAACCGAAGAATTGATTCTTACTTTCTTGAAAATAATTTTATGAAGTGTCCTTATGAGCATGCACTCTATAGTAAGGTGAATGAAAATGGAGATATATTTCTTGTTTGCTTGTATGTTGATGACTTGATCTTCACAGGAAGCAATCCAAACATGTTTATGCAATTCAAGAAATCTATGATTCGGGAGTTTGAAATGACAGACATTGGTCTTATGTCCTACTTTTTGGGCATAGAAGTGAAGCAAACTGAAAATGGAATTTTCATTTTACAAGAAGGATATGCAAAGGCAATATTAAAGAAGTTCAAGATGGAAGATTGTAATCCAACAAACACTCCGGTGGAATGTGGCACAAAATTAACGAAGTATGGTGATACAGAAAAGATTGATCCTACTATGTTCAAGAGCCTTGTTGGAAGTCTTCGTTACTTGACATGCACAAGGCCGGATATATTATATGGAGTTGGACTTGTGAGTCGTTATATGGAGGAGCCAAAATCATATCACTTGAAGGCCGCTAAAAGAATCCTTCGGTACATCAAAGGTACTATTGGACAAGGCTTATTTTATTCTTCTTCCAAAGATTTTTGTCTTGTAGGTTACTCGGATAGCGATTGGGGAGGAGACTTGGATGATAGAAAAAGTACTTCCGGCTATGTATTTTACTTGGGAGACACTGCATTCACATGGTGTTCGAAGAAGCAGCCAATTGTTACTCTTTCTACATGTGAAGCCGAATATGTAGCTGCCTCCTCCGGTGTTTGTCATGCAATTTGGCTAAGGAAGCTACTAAAGGAGATACAATGTCCACAAAAACAACCTACAAGATTGTTCATTGACAACAAATCTGCCATATCACTAGCCAAGAATCCCATCTATCATGAAAGAAGCAAGCACATTGATACTCGATATCATTTTATAAGAGAGCACGTGAAGGACAAGGAGATCGAGCTTGTACATGTCAAATCTCAAGATCAAGTAGCGGATATATTCACTAAGCCCCTCAAGAGTGAAACTTTTTGCAAGTTAAGGAGTTTGCTTGGAGTTGCAAAACCAAGTTTAAGGGGGGGTGTTGGTTACTAAACTTAGTTTTTAATATTTAGTAACTTATGGTTTTATTTCAATAATTGCATATTAGTATGGTGAGGAGTTACATGTCTTTTGGTTTTTTGGTCATGTGGGAGTTACATGGAGTTATAAGAAATTTATTTAGAGAGAGTTATTTGAGATTTATTTGGGGTTATGAATGGTGTAATGACTAATTCAATTAGGGAGGTTAAAAGACCATCTAAAGTCCCTATAAATATCCATGTACTCTAATTGTGTTTAGATGTGAGTTAAATGAAAATTATTTTTCTTCCAAACTTTCTTCTTGAGTGTTCTTCCTCATATTTTTTTATCTAACACTTTCGAAGTCGGTGATGAAGTACATGGTCTCGCGGCTGGTCGACAGCTCGAAGGCGAACTGCTGGTTGAGCACGTCCTCGGTGCCCTTCACAGTGAGGCAGGAAGCCACAGGGTTCACCCCTCGTGGGACCGATGCAGTCACCCCCGGTTCCTTGAACCAGAATATCTCTCGGACAACGGAGGCGATGGCGTTGGGGCCCGACTACTGGAGGAGAGACTCCACGCACGGGGCGGGGGGGGGGAAGGGGGGTTAGGGATTTATTGGGGCAGCAGGGGGGAGAGGGGTTTGGGATTTATTGGGAGTGGGATGGTGGGGAATGCTCTGGAAGGGGCCGAAGGAGACACTCCGACGACGTTTTCTAAAGCGCCATCCCACTTCGCAGAAGTAAAAATTTTGGACTCCGACGACGCTTTCTAAAGCGTTGTCTCACTCAGAAACTCCGATAACGCTTTCTAAAGCATCATCTTAGCTTAGAAGGCCTCCGATGATGCTTTTAGAAAGCGTCATGTTGTTTGGCCTAGGCTTCCAATGATTCTTTTAGAAAGCGCCATCAATTTTAGCCTCTAACGACACTTATAAGCATTGTCGGAGGTCAAAATTTTCTTTAAAATTCCGACAATGCTGATAAGCATCGTCTAATTCAGATTTCTCCCGAAAGAAGGATCAGCAATTTTTGGCACAGTGACCAAATTGCCAACACTTCTTTCTTGCATCTGCAGCTAAGAGTCGGCGAAACTTTTTTTTCCGCTGTAGTGACCGCATAATTTTTGTAGCCATTTCACTCTCACCATGTACATCCTATTTTTCTTCTCAAAAAATCACGACAACATCAAGCATGCAACACTGCAACCTGAAACCTTGCCATCTAGAATTGACCCCTATTTTCCTTGATAGTTGAAGGGTTTTTCTTTAGGTGAACATGTAGATACATGCATATCCAAATTAAGTTGCCACTACCTTTGATCCATCTCGGAATTCTTACACTTATTCAAGAATTGCAAACAAAGTTTTACTTTTGAGATGTATAAATAACTAATGCATGTTATAAATCTTAACATAACAAAACTCATTTTGCAGAGTACATCTATGATCTTTTAGATGTGCTTTGAGACACCTGTTATTGCATTCTAGGCCTCCATATGCTGGTTAGACAATTTAACATTCTATAGCTTTCAAGGAGCCGTGTCAATTCATGTAACTTGTCCTGAAAAAAAAAATCCTAACATACACGCTGTAACACGCCACGTAAGCCCATTCACATATCCAGGGCCGGCCTGAGCCTTAAGCGACTGAGGCGGTCGCCTAAGGCCCCGGGCCAATGGAAGGCCCCGGGAGGCTGACCAAAAGGAAGCAAAGGCCCCATATAAACGGGATCAGGAGCTGGCTACGAATCTTCCCCCCTCCATCGGTGGAGAGTTTTCTGGCCTGCAGAGGGGCAATTTGGAAGTTGGGGACAGTAGTTTTGTTTTGGATGGGGGGGGGGGGGGGGGGGGGGGGGGGGGGGGGGGGGGGGGGGGAGAGAGAGAGAGAGAGAGAGAGAGGAGGGATTTGGTTGGCTTGATAGACGCCTGAAGCCACTCTTACCTTTCATCCCTTCTCTTTTTTGTTTTTGGTCTTGGTTTTCCTTCCCTCACATTACTCCTGATCCAGCTGGGCCATCCGGAAGAAAGATAGGGGGGATTGGAGATGGACATCTTGGAGGGTGGAGATTCTTTTAGTTTTCTCCTCTCGGTTTCTTCTCCCCTCTTGGGTGGTAGAGAGAGAAAAGGAGGGAGGGGGTTGAATGGTTGCTGTGCCGTGATGTTGCAATTGCTCCTTGGGTACTCACTTGAAGGGGAGATGGTGGGATGGGACTTTTATTAATTTGATGGAGTGAATTTCCCATAATGACCCTACTTTCTCTTATTGAGAAGTTTCTTTATGGACAAATCCTTTTCTTTATCTTGACCATGAAGTGCCATGGGATGATCTTTTCCTACTCTGCTCTTGCTTGACATGGTAAACAGTATTGCCAAGTATTATCTCAGTTATTTAATCAATTTCATGGCCCTTCATTTAGAATAATTACTTTTATATGCTTCCATTCAAGAATTATATTAAATTGAAAAGGCTTCTTATCTATCTTTGTTAGATTCATGGTTGAAATAGTGTACTTGATAGCTATCTATTTTCATATTTTTTTTAAGTATTTTATATTTATTAAAAAAATTATTATTAAAAAAAATTATTATTTAAAAAAAGGCCTCATTCACTGGATTCGCCTTAGGCTCCAGAATGTATTGAGCCGCCCCTGCACATATCCTAACGCACAATCGCGAGGGAGGGGACGGGAACTAACGGAATCCGTTAGTTCCGTCAAGAGCCGCCCCCTACCCCCTTCATCACTCCAAGGCAACCCCACGGCCGTGGACTCGGGCTCCTCCCTCTCCGTCCTCCTCGCTGGCTGTTGCCACCGTCGACCACCGGAATTGTTCCTCTACCTCCAAAATGTCAAGCTATCCGAAATCTCTCCGTTCTTTTTTTTTCCTTTTTTTTTTTTAAAAAAAAGTGCCTTGTAGAGAAAAAGAATCTTCTCTTCCTGCATTGCATGTCTGTGTTATCTGATGCTGACCAAATGATGCTGCGATTACAAAAGCAAGCAGCTTCAGATCTGCCACCTTGTTGAATAATGTTAATTGAAAATATTTCTTGGCTCAGGGAGGGAGGGAGATCCAACATTTCGTTTTTATTAAGTTGTCTAAGCACACATAAACTGGTACATGTATTGCTAACGTGTACAAAAAACAAAAAGGTAATTGACAAGGTGTTGAAACCCAGCAACTGACTCAAGCTGAAATAATAAAATGCAATAGAATTCTCCAATTTGGGATGGAGACAAAACTACAATTACAATCAAATTCAATGCCCTATCCTGCTGTCCAAAGACCTATTTATAATAAGTAAGCCCAACAGCTACTTAGACTTCTGAACAGACTCAACAAACTCCCTTCCTAAACTCAAGCAACGTTCACATAGTCAACAAATCCTCCTTAGAATTAGCTCCAGCCTCCACTTTTATTATCTTTTGAACTGGTCCTCCTGTTGCGGCTAGCATAGCAAAATATCATGGGTTCGGTTTCCTAACTCTTCGAGATCCATCACGCACCGCCTTGGAACTTCGACCTTGCCCTCAAGGTCGAAATCTGAAAACTGATTTTGCATCAGTTTGGTTGACTCCCAAGTGGCTTCTTTCATTAGGCAGATGCTTCCACTGAACTGACACTTCGATTATCACCTTGTTACACCCAGTGGAAATGCTTGACAGCTATTGGCTCAAGCATAAGATAACCCTCTTCTGAAACTGGAGGCGCAATGCACTGTGAGACTTTTCTCGTTCCTATGCGTCGCTAGGCATGAGCTGTGGAACACCGAGCGAACCTTAGAGTGCTCTGGTAGCTCCAGTTTTTAAGCTACAGCACCTATCTTCTCCATCACCTGATAAGGTCCAAAAGTATTTATTAGCAAGCTTTTAGTTAGCTCGCTTGAACACGACTGTTGTCTAAATGGCTGCAACTTGAGAAAGACCCAATCATTCACCTCAAAGGAACCATCACAGCGATGAGCATCTGCTTGTTGCTTCATTCAATTCCTGGTTGTTTCCAAATTCTTCCTTAGACATCTTAGCAACTCATCCCGATTACGCAGCTCCTTATCCACTTCTTGCACCACTGCACTTTCTGGTAGATAATGAGTGATTACAAGTGGGATCTTCCATGCAAAGCTTGAAACGGAGTGAGCCAAATTGCACGGTGGAATGTGGTATTGTATCAAAATTCCGCCCAAGGTAGATGACGACTCCATTGCTTTGGCGCTTGACTTGATAAGCAGCGGAGGTATTGTTGAAGGCTCCGGTTTACCACTTTCGTCTGACCGTCAGTCTCGGGGTGATAAGCGGATGACATCTTAAATTGCATTCCTCGCAACTTAAAGAATTCCTTCCAAAAATTGCTAGCAAACAAAGCATCGCGATCACTAAGAATATTTGAGGAATACCATGGAGACGTGCTACACTTTCAATGTACACCTCTGCTATTTTCTTGGTTGTGAATGGATGGGTCACACCAATGAAGTGGGTGTATTTTGTCAAGCGATCCACCACCACGAGTATGGCATTTTTTTCATTGGAGTTCGGCGGTCCCCCTATGAAATCCAAAGAAACATCCTCCCATACTTGCAATGGCACGAGAAGAGGCTGAAAGAGGCCTGCTGGTGTTCGAGAGTCGGTCTTGTTTCGTTGACACATGTCACATGCTGCAACATAATTCTGCACATATTTCTTGAGCCTGCTCCAATGAAATGCTTGAGCAATTCTTTTCCAAGTTCGCAATACTCCCAAGTGGCCTCCTATTTTTGTGTCATGAAACTCCTCGAGTAGACGAGACTTCAAGATTGAATCTGGTGGGACAGCTACACATCCTTTGAACCATAGTAAATCATCCTTCCACTCATAGTGAGGCACTTCTTCAGGCTCAATTTCTATGTGGCTCTTTATTTCTTGAACCCATGGGCCATTGGCTGCTGCTTTTTTAATTTCAGCCCAAATCATGAACTGGGGCTCAGAAATTGCCCACAATGTTGGTGACCCCACTTCCCTCGATAGTAAATCTGCTGCACTGATCTCTTTGCCCGGTCTGTACAATATCTCATATTCGTAGCCCAGCAACTTGGTGACCCATTTTTGTTGCTCTGGGTTAGCTACACATTGCTCTAAGAAGAACTTTAGGCTGCGTTGATCCATTAGGATCCGAAATTTTCTGCCCAGGAGATAGAGCCACCAACACCGAATGGCTTCAAGTATGGCAAGCATCTCCTTTGAATAAATGGGCCGGGCTGTCTTTCTTGGTCACAAAACTCTGCTTAAAAATGACATTGGTCAACCTTGTTGGGATAGTACAGCTCCAATACCTGCATCTGAAGCATCGGCTTCTATTACAAAAATTTCATTAAAATTAGGAATAGACAATACCGGGGTTGCGGACATGGCGGATTTGAGCTCTTTGAAAGCTTTCGTTGCTTTTTCATCCCAGTGGAATTGTCCTTTCTTCAATAATTATGTTAAAGGTGATGCAATAATTCCGTAGTTGCGTACAAACTTATGGTAGTACCCCATAAGCCCCAAGAATCTCCGGAGTTCGGTCACATTGGTGGGCCTAGGCCAATTCTTCATAGCAGTGATCTTGCTTTCATCCACATGCACTCCTTCCTTAGAAATTAGATGTCCCAAATAATCCACCTTCTCTTGTCCGAACGCACATTTAGAGCATTTAAGAAAAAATTGCTGATCTTGCAAAATTTTAAAAACCACTCTAATGTGTTCCAAATGCATCTCCCAAGAGCGACTATACACTAAAATATCATCAAAAAATACAAGGACGAACTTACGTAAGAGTAGCTTGAAGATGGAATTTATGGTGGATTGAAATGTTGAAGGCGCATTACAAAGCCCAAAAGGCATAACAAGATATTCAAAATGCCCACTGTGTTCAGAATGTCGTCTTGTGCACATCTTCAGGATGGACTCGGATTTGGTGGTATCTGGCTCTAAGGTCAAGCTTGGTGAAATACTTGGCGTCGTGCAATTCATCGAGCAAGTCATCTATTGTTGGAATGGGAAAGCAATCTTTGATCGTCGCTTTGTTTAATGCCATATAATCAGTACAAAAATGCCAAGACCCATCCTTTTTCTTAATCAGTAAGACTGGTGAGGAAACCGGGCTGCGGCTAGGACGGATGATCCCTTTCTCGAGCATCTCTATTACTTGTCATTCAATCTCATTCTTTTGGAAGTGCGTGTATCTGTAAGGGCGCACATTGATAGCCAAAACCCCTTCTCACAATGGAATTCAATGGTCAACTTCTCTAAAGGGAGGCAAAGAACGTGGTTCCTCAAAAATCGCCGCAAACTCTTCTAATATTTATCTATATCGGTTGGCATTTGTGGGGCACTCACCTTTGTGTGTTCGACTTCCTTGACCAATAATGCGAATAAGGCACCCCCACCATCAATATCTTTCTCAAGAGACCGTAAAGTAATTGCCATTGAAGAGGGATCCTTTTGACCATGAAGTACTTGAGACTCCCCTTGCCAATTAAATCTCATTGTCATGTTGTGCCAATCACATAGTATAGGACCCAATTCTACCAACCATTGCACGCCCAATACAATATCCAATCCTTGTAGTGGAAGAGAAAAAAAAAAGTGACAGCAAAAGAAAAACCTTGGATCTCCAATGGTACGGCTTCAATGCTTTTCTTGGCAAGATAGTTGGCCTCCATCTGCAATTCTCGCATTGAAACTATCGGTTGAAGTAACTGGTAAGTGAAGGTGTCGAGCAACTCGGTGACTCACAAAATTGTGGCTAGAGCCGCTGTCTACCAACATCGTAACTGGGTGTTTGCCTATAAATGACTACAACTTCATTATATGTGGCCCCTTCCAACCCGAAAAAGCGTGGAGGGTGATCTCGGCTTGCTCCTCTACTCCTTCCTATTCCAATTCTTTGATTATTCGAATAGATTTGGGAACGTTGTTGCTGGTTTCGCCTTCCTCGTCCTCTCCTCCTTCGATCAAGAAGAGCTGTGAAGTTTTACATTTATAGCCAGGGGTGAATCGATTATTACAATTAAAGCACAGACCTATCTCTCTCCTTCTCTCCATCTCTTCCCATGATATGCGCTTAACTGGGGAGCCAACGACTTGTTTTGATAGCCTCGCGGAGAATCTTTGGTTTAGCTATTTGTACTTCATCTGTGATGTCATCGTGTAGGCCTCCGACATAGGTTCCAACAAGAGCCGATTGAGGCCACCCAGTCACTCTATTAGCCAACCTTTCAAACTCACTGTTGGTAGTCCCTGAGGGTACCCGTTTGCTTCACTCTGGAGAGTGCTTCATCAAAGAACTCATACTCTGTGGGACCAAAACGAGTCATGATTTCATGCTTGAATAAACCCCAGGTAATTTCCACTCCTTCATTTTTTTGGCTCTCTGGAGCCATTGTCACCACTGGTTTGCTTCTCCCTCTAGGTGGAAGGATGCTAAAGCGACCTTCTGCTCCTCCACAGTTTCCTGAAAGTCGAAGTATTGAGAAGCTCTGCTAAGCCACTCTATTGGATCACTACCAAAAAATTTTGGAAAATCCATCTTAATGAATCTTGTGGGGGTGGAATAATGGAAGCCTTCTGTTGGACCCTTCTTGAGACAATGAACTCTTCTTGCCATGGTGTTGAGATGATTTTTCCCAGGACACATGAAAGCCAAATAAGGAGTTGAGGACCTCCTTCAACTTATCCTCCACTCCTGGCATCTGAGCTCGTGTTTCCTTAGATTCAATCATCGATTGCTGCAAGCCATCGCGCACGTCCTGCAATTCGAGCTCCAGCCTGTCCAATCGCTCCTTATTAGTTCCCATGTGCTCTGATACCAGATTTGTTGAAAACTAACAACTGACACAAGCTGAAATACTAAAATACAATAGATTTCTCTAATTTGGGCTGAAGACAAAACTACAATTACAATCAAATTCAATGCCCTATCCGACTGTCCAAAGACTTATTTATAATAAGTAAGCCCAACGGCTACTTAGACTCCTAAACAGACTCAACTGACTCAACAAACTCAATAAACTCCTTTCCTAAACTCAAGCAACGTTCACATGGTCAACTAATCCCCCTTAGAATTAGCTATAGCCTCCACTTCTGTTATCGGGTCCTCCTGCTTTTGCGGCTAGCATAGCAAAATATCGTGGGTTCGGTTTCCTAGCTCTTCAAGATCCACCACAAAGAGATCAAGCAAACATACAATCATGTAAAGATAACATCCAGATGACATTTTCTGCTGCTTGATAAGAATCTTGAAATCTTTGGAGAATAGAAAGGCTCCATGATGTTTAGAATGCTGCTTGAAATGCTGTTGGATCTGATGCTTGAGGCAGTTTGCATCCATGGTTGCAGAAGTATACCCATGTAGCATTAATTCAGGATGAAGAAATAAACAGAAACAAGAGGACATACAAGAATCCAAATTAATGGAGCAAACTGTTCATCTTCCCCAAGAGAATGTAATGTTTTTCCTTTCCGGATTTTTTTTATTGTGGGGGGGTGGGATGGCTAATATCCTGCCTTTATCCAGTTGAAGTGTGGTTGTAACTCTGAATTGTCAACAAGATATTTAGTTTGCGATGAATAGAATTCTAGAGAAACAAAAGGAGCATTAGCAGAACAAAAACCTCAAAAACCTCAAAGAAAATTAAAATATGTTGGTTGGAAATAAATGGGATTGCAAAATCTAACTTGAGCTTTGTTCTTCCAACCGACAGTGCTCCTGTAGATGCTTTCTTAAGTTGGTATATCTATGACTTTCTTTCTTTGAAAAAATAACTTCATATGAACTTTCAAATATGTGCTCAAACTGTACTTATGAATGCAGTTTGTGCATTTTTGATGGTGCAAGATCATCTGCTTTTTGTTTGATCTCGGTGACTTGGGAAGGTGGTTGTGGAACTTCCAAAGCAAAAACTGCTTTGAGAAACTCATATGACGCAAAGAAGATGGCTCCTTGAGAAACATACATAGCCAACCTCGGAGTCAAGCCCCTGAACACGGAAAAAGAGAAAATATCAGCTTATATCAAAATTTAGGTGAAGTAATCTCAATACTGAAGATTACAAGCATAATTACATGCTTAGAGCATAAGTGAATTGGTTGTTCAATTGTCAACAGAGGAATGATTGCATGGATTCATTTAAAGTAACTATATGACAGAGAGATGATGAAATTACACTCACTTGTAAAGACCTTGCAAACCTTCTTCCCTAGCTATTTCTTGAAGCGCATGAAGAACCCCATTGTACCTTCCAAGAGTTCCAGGAGCCTAGATAATAATTTCTCATTAAAAGTACAGAACTCTCTAAGCTCACACATGTAAGTGGTTACAAGACATAAAAAAAGTATCTGATCTCATATTCCCAAAATTGATGATATTCAAGCCATCAGCTTCAACAAATTGCTTTCTTGCAGTTGTTTAGTTACTTATCAGGTACTTCCAGTATTCATTTTAGTTAATTGCATCAAGCATTCATTTAATTGGGACTCAAAGGGAAGCCCTGGCCTCATTATGACTTTTTGTAATCAAGAATACCTCCCCTGCATTAAATATTTTATGATTTTGCTCTCAAAACTACAAATAGTACATTTATCAAATCTAATTAACTAATCGCAAATAATACATCTACCGAATATAATCTAACTTATCTAGCATTTTTTGTCCAGCCCACCTGGCCAGATTCTCGCAGGTCTGCACAAGAAATATCGGCCTGCCAAGTTTTATTGGCCTCACAATTTTTTGCCTGAGTTAATTTTGGGTCAGGGTTAGGCACGAGCTGGATATAAGTGTACCTTGGCTTGGCTTGCCTGCCCAAACAGTTTATATATGATAAATGTATCAATAATTCCTAATATTGTCCTTAGTTTCAACCCTAAAATTGCTTCCTTTATTGCTTCACCCATGTCCCCTCTCCTCCCACTTTAGCAGCTTTCCCTCTCTTTCCTCTATCCCTTCATCCCTTCCCTCCTCTGCCTCCATAGACGCATCACATGTCAGTGACTACCATTGCACCCAAGGTATGCTGTGTCCCCTCTCTATCTCCCTTAATCTCCGTCTCATGGCTCTCCTCTCCACTCCCCCGCACCACTCTCAACTACACCCTCCAGTACCTAATCGCTGATCCATGACTCCTCTCTTTCCCAAAACTAAATCACAACCCCAACCTTCCTCTTTTCTCTTTCCCAAACATCCCCTCTACCCATATAGGCCTAGCCCCTCCCCCTCCTCAACCCCCGTATCTCTCTCAAGGCAGCCATGAAATGAAGGTTGCCTTTGAGTGTTGAACCGAGGGTTAGGCCATGCAGGGCTCATCCTACCTCATGCTTATGGTTTAACTGTTTAATAATCAGGCTAGATTTCGGCTATATTAAAGTAGGTGCAAGGTCAGCTAGTTTAGGCTCCTTCCAACTATTTGGTTCTTGACCTTGCATTATGACCTGAAATGAACCTGGCCCAGCCCAAAAATGTCTAGGTTTATTTGATATGAATGACACAACATACTAGAGTTTCCAAATATTAACAAGTTCATGTGATAGTACATTATACCTTCAGAAGGCATTATACACGCAATATTTGACAAGTAACAATTAGAATGATGCTTATATACGATATGCCCACTCTCAACAGTTTTTTGTGTGTGTCCTCAACTAAAAGAATAGAACTCTAGATTAGTTCGTTCCCAGATTAATAGGGGTCTTAAAATTGTGGCCAAATTTTGACATATATGACTTAAAAAGCAAGCTAAAGCCGAAAGATGATTCTCATATAAATGTCTAATATCTAATGATAGTTGAATATTCATTATCTTTTTTATTTTATAAGTTGAAATTCAAGACATTCTTGAACCGCAAATCCTGAAAAGGAGACATGCAAAGAAAAATTCATGCATCTTACTGCATCAGAACAGCACAATAAATTTAAATAATAGATGATGCCTGGTCAAAATGGATAAGGTGAGGCTTAACTGTTATGGTTCAAAGGCAAAATGCAGGAATTATTAATCAAAATTTCTCTACTCAGGATAATTGAATTCTATAAGGACAGCGTTAAATTGTTTATCATCTCTCTTGAAGTCATCACTAATGCAAGCATGGAAACTCACTTGTGTCTGTAGTCTTGTCTTCACTACATCAAAAGGAGTCGTGAACAAAGCCGCGGTAGATCCAGCAAGGCCACCGCATACTAGCTGCAAAGATACAATCATTCTATTCAATTCGTGTGTGCTTATTTAATGTCTAATACTGCATGTAATCATCCTTAGATACTACATAAAAAGAAACATATAAAGTATAAAATTCATTGGCTTGAAATGGACCGCATTTGTACATAAGATCAAGACAAGATAATAGCCTTAGTAGGTCGGTACTAGATGCTCACTAATTGTTGCAAACTTTCATAACCATTAACCCTAACAGAAAACTCTGGCTTCTGCTGATTTGTGATCAAGAAATCCTTGCACATGTGGATGCCCACACAGAGATTCTCATGACACATGATCTATTAAAGCATAATCAGCATACCTGATTTGGCTAGCATACAATAATAATAGCAGCAATAGCAGCATCCACAGAAGTAATAGCAGCGGCAACCAGCATATTGTCACACATTATCCAGACCTTCTTAATTGGCAGTGCATAGGCTCTTCAGAAAAAATCCTTAAATATAAACCAGGCTACCGAAAACATGCATACAGAACAGAGCAGCAACAACACAGGATGCCCACCTGTCTTAATTTGAAACTAGTACGGTAGCTAGCTATTTTAGAACTCCAATGACAGAAGTTAAAACTCAACACTAGTGGCAAACTTAAAACTATAACATGCTGAATCCTTTGCTAATATATATAAACATGCTCCCACACACACAAATAATATGGTTTGGTATACATTTTTGATACTATGTGTAAGTTATTGTTCTAACCACTGCACAAGCAGTTCTGGAATGCCTAAGTAGAGGTTTACATAACTAGATTATTAGTGAATAGCATTATTCCCCTATCACTAAACTGCATATATGAGATCTCCAGTCTTCACAAAATGAAGGCAGGTTGAGCATTAGCTCACAGAGAGAACTGCAGTTTAGTACACATTCTCAGAATACACAATTACAAAAACTTTTCTTTAAAACAAACCATAATTGATGGCTGTTAATAATGATAATGTTGGCAGGTCCAATACCTGACAGTATAGTGCTCACTGCAGGAAGATGGACAGAGAACTAACCGTTTGCAATGTGTTGAGACTAGCATCTAGGCTTTGCTGATCCCAAGACCAACTGCTTCAGGCTTTCATAGGTATAGAACTGCATGCAGATGGATTTATATATGTAAGCACTGGAAACGTATGAGCCTTTTAAAACACCGTATGTATTTAAAAGCAGACAGAGCAAACAAAAAAACACAGACTCACTATAGTTATCACATGTTTGAAAGTTAAGTAATAACAAACTTAAGTAAAGCAAAATACTTTAATGATAGAGTGTGGGATGTTCCTGCAAAGGACTGCACCCCATCCAGCATATAATGAAGACACACCACCTTTTTCAAGACATCCAATCATAGCATTCCTGCAAAAAGCTTTCTTTTGAGAGATTGAAGAACTGACATACGCTATACAAAGAATTTACAGGAAGTATGATTTCTGAGAGAAAGTTATAATGCTGATTAAATTTCTGCAGCTAACATATGTGATAGTTAAACTTTGCAAAGTCCGAAACATGTCTTGAAAATTTTATCAAGAATTATTAATTTTTTGATAGGATCAACAACAGCTTCTCTTCTGGGTGAGTGGCTAGCTTAAAAATTAGTTGAAGACTGGTTACCCTGATCCACTCCATGGTTGGATCAACAGGATATCTTATGCTGATGTTGCTAGCAAATGACAAAATATGGCTGCAAAGAACTCAATGCTCATCAAAGTTCATACTCTATGCATGTGAAGGCTATGCTTGGGAGAAGCGATAGATGCACCTGGAGTCTAACCAGTGTCATTTACCCTCAAATTCAAGTTGCTTAAAAAAATAAAAATAATGCTTGGTTTTGTTGCCAAACCAGGTATCTTATAACTTAAGTATAACTTATTCCGTAATAGCTCTTGGTTGTAAGAGAAAAATACCAACAAAAGAATTTAAATAAACACTCTCAAACTTGAGATGAAATGGAATATACAATAAAAGATTACCAGCAGTTCTGATACTGTAAACCCACTTGCATCTGCTGCTTAATGCGTTCACTAGGAGTAAAGACAAAAGAGGTCGCTATACTTGAACAGCCACCAGCAATGCAATGTGCCAAGGAATGGTATTCCTGTATAACGAAGACCAGTAAGGCCAACGAAGGCAAATAGAAAGAGTACCTGCCACAAATAATGACCATCTCACAGATGCAAGGACCAAAAATCACCTTTGGCAGAAGAGGCAGCAGATCTCCCTTAACTGATTCATATGTGAAAGTATAAAATTGCAGATATTGGCGCTGAAGAAGCAATATTGCTAGCAATTCCACGGTAAAGTCCCAGCATGCCTAAACAAATTCGAAGCACATTTTTAGAAGGGTTCCCATCACATTCTTCAAGTAATAGCAACAAATGAACATCCTAAGCATATGCACTCAATTTTACCTTTTTCAGATATAATTCTCCTAACAATGAGATAAGATGATTTTTGACCCATGCCATTAGCCTGAATGATGGTCTTAACTGTATTCAACAGGATGAAGACAAAGGCTAACCAATGTTCCAGCCAGTGCTCCTGCCATGGCATGTCTATTCTTGGAAAAGGCAACTTGAATTTATTTTGTATGGATAACCAATGCTTAGAGAAGGCTCTTGCTCCATGAACAAGCTTGTCATGTAATTTTGTACTATTATCATGAACATTACAATCCTTGGAAGCAGAAATTTCGCCTGAGGATTCAATGACGGCACATAAAGAGTCGTTTCTTGTTGGCACTGTCCAAGTGTCAATCAGTTGAACTTGGATTTCTAAAACAATGATTGCCTCTTTCGTGGTTTTTCAATGGTTGACAATTATAAGTTGAATAATGAGAACCAGAGTTTGTAGAACATTTTCTATAAATTCACAACATTACCACTAGAAACATCTTCACAGTCAGTTGCGATATTACCTCCTTCACTCCGATTAGCAGATAATCAAGCCAAAGAATTTCTTCTGCAATGGTGCAGTTATCATCTGTTCCATCCCGATTCCATTGCTAGTGGGTTTGGTCAGAACTTTCTCCCTAGTTTGTACTTTCATATGGGTGTGCCAGATCATTGGAAACCTCTTGGCTTGCCACCTTATCGATTCCATAAGAGTCTACAAGCAAATGAGAGATCACTGACCTGGACATTTTTACAGATGAAAGAATTACTGACATCTTATGCATGAAGCAAACAACAACCTTTCTTAATTGTTTCAATCTTCAAAGTTGACTTTGCAGATGATGAGAAAGAGTTACTGGATGTGAGATTATTGCAGAAATTTCTCCATTGCAGATCTAGATTTATGCTTTGTTGGCCATCAGAATAGCTATAAGATTATCCTTCTGACAAATGTCGTTGGTATTTTCAAACTTCCATTGCATGAAAAATTGCTGGCTGACCAACATAATCCCAGATCCCTGCAACTGCTGATATAAACTTCGCTGTACTTACTCTTGCTAGGAGCTTTGGTTTCAGATTGTGCATTGCTTTTGCACGAGAAATAGAGACATCCTCCTTGAGGAAAAATGTATTTGGCTCAAAGGGATTGCCACTTCCATTGGAACCCACCAATATCTGTTGAAAGTCTATTTGCTTTTGAAGGGCCAGCACTGGGAAGTCATTTCAGAAAACCTATATAGAAGTGTCCTTGACTGCTAAAGAGTAGCAATATATACGCTGAAAAGAATTACAAACACTTCAACAACTCAGAAAAGCGCAAGATTAATATTTAATAGCAAAGGAAATAGTTACAGCACTATAAAATGGAGCATGCATTCTAATATAACTCTTGATAATTTAGGCATTTGAAGATATACGAGTAAAAAGCCTGCATAGCTAATACCAATATCAATAAATGCATACAAAACGGTGATCATATTGTCTGAAAAAGGTATAGGAAATTTTATTATTTTCCTAAGTAATTACATCACAAATAGCACAGTGTAATGAAGAGTACCGCAGAGGTGATTCAGTTGAATGATAGAACTAATTAACTGGAGGTTTATTTCTAGCAGACTTGAATACAGGAAGCAAATTACCCAAGTCAAATCAGTACGCAAGCTCACAAATTCGAATGAAGCCTAACAAATACGCAACTACACATAAACCAGAAACAGCGAGATTAAATCAAAAACTCCGTTCCTCTCGCAGCTCTGCATCAAACAGGAATTCTGCATAACCCAGCATCGAAATTCCCCAACACTACTCACTCAAACACAACATATCATCCGATCATAAGTTCATATTTTGATATTTAACTGCAGATCCGACATAGTAGAAAGTGCAATTATCGGTGTAAAATGAAGCACAGATTTCTTCCAAGGATATTCATCAATTCACATTCAAGACAATACCTTTCCAAGAAATCACAAACCCTAGCTCTAGATCGATGGGATTTATACTTCAAAGGGATTCGAAGGAGAGGAGCCTGCTCTAAACGGAGGAGGACAAGGGCTTCTCTACAGCGGGCTTGGGTGCTCTTCGAGGTCCTCATCTGCCTCCTCTTATATATCGTTCGAAGAGGAGATTCTCTCGAGCGAGCATCGTTCCCGGTTCCAAAACTCTCCAAAAATCATTTTTTTCACTATCCAATCTCACTCTCTTCAGCTGCGGTAGATCTCGACTAAAATCTGGAACATTTTCTTCGTGGAGAGGACCCAGCCTCGGCTACTTTGTGTAAACGTTTTTTTAGAGAGTGTTTTCTTTTTTGAAAACGAATGATGGAGCCGTAGAAGGGTCGTTTTGTAGAGAGGGATCGCGCCTTTTGGATTATTAAGCACAGGGGTACGGTAGGCGGAGGGCAAGCCCTGAGAAAGTGGCTTGGCTTCGCGTCAATGGGAAGTTGCTGCAGCTGCTTTTTATTATAAAAAAAATATTTATCTCTGCCGAATTTTTTTCTAAACTTGTACAAATGCCGAGCTTATTTAGATCTTTTTATAGAATTAAACTAAAATTTTATAGAATCAACCCTTTTAGTATATTTAGCTTGTATTTTTTAAAAATTTGTTCAAATCGAAACCCAAGTCGTAGTCTTTGGACCGTAAGAAAAAAAAAATTATAAAATAAAATTTTGAATTTAGGCTAGTTCATATTAGTCGATACACAGTCATACTTAAACAGACGGCCTAATTTTTGAATTCTACAGAATTTTCAGCTCAATTCTATAAAATTATTGAAGCAAACCTGAAGATTTTTTTTCTATTGGGCAGCGATGGCAGAGTTAATATTTAGACTCTAATAAACCACCTGCCCACCGTATTAGCACCAAAAATATTCAGTTTATCAGACAAACATAATTGCATCCTTATTAAAAAAAATTATAAATATATTTATTGTTTTATTTTTAGAATTAAGTTTTGATCTTAGCTATACCGAGAGGTTGTCTAAGTCCCATGGTTATTGCTGCCACATTGGACCAGCTGGAAAACCAGCAAACCACCTCTGGCCCATCTGATTTCTTAAAGGATTTGGAAATGCATTCGGATCCATCAAAAAATTAGCTGGTTTTCAGGAAGAAAAACCTAAAGTCTTTTTTTAGGAATGGGAGGCAACCCCTTAAACTCTTACAAAAGAGCATTAACAGGCATCAGTAGGGAAGCAAACTAACAATCGAAAGCATCATGAAGCAATACTAACAGCTGCAGGGATTGCTACAACCTAGAGTGACGGTTCATCAAGCTCGCATCCTATATTAGCTCATCCAATCAGCTACTGGAAATGCTGTAACCCATATCAAGGTTCATCAAGCCTCACATCCCATATTTCATAATCAAATAATTGTATAAAATATAATCATTTCAATCTTTTGGAAGAGAATGAAACATACAAAATCAATAAGTTTCACATATTTTTCCATACTATAAATAATTTCATAGGTTTTAAAATTAAATAATTAATGATTATTTTCTGTTTATGCTATCTTCAAAGAGTAGCATAGAATGTCGATCAATGTGATTTAAAAAGTAGAATCAAAATAGAAAATTATAAAATATACATATTTTATATTAATTCTATTTTTATATCTTAAATTTTAAAATATATTTTTAATGCAAATTCAATCTGACTGAAGGCTTGTAGTAAGACCAGTATCTTGGCAACCCAAATCCTTAGCCAAGTTGGTCTTTGGTATGCTAAGCATGAATTCAGTAAGAGATATATTTAGTGAAATATACTAATAGATATATTTATATTTATTCTTCTATAAAATAAATTGCAATAATCTATCATATTTATGGTATGGATATTTTATTATTTTTTATGTGGATCATGGATATTACATATGCAATAACTAATTAAATTATGATTGTCGTAACTTTTATATTTATTCATTTTTTACATTTTTAAATTTTTATTACTTTTAAATATTCATTATTATACTGTACAAATGATTTCATAGGCCAATGGATTAATCCATGTTTCACCCACAGCTGAATTGTTCACTCATGACCCAAACACTAAGTTAGCATCTAAGTCAGTTTTCGCGATATTAACATGGATGCCCATCTTTGGTAATATTATTATGCCTATATTTTGGTATATGTGACTTACCAATGTAGCTACATAGTATAAGCACAAAATAAAGGAAAATACTTTAGGGTGCCCACCAGTACACGTGAAAAGTTTTCCAGGCCTACTCGCTACCATCTAGGCAAGTTTGTACTCAATCACTTTGTGTGTATCACACCGATTCTCTTGAGCCATACCAATTTTTTATGTCTTTTGATTAGACGAATTTTTTGTATATATAAAATAAGTAGACAAGCAACCTAAAAACAACTTTGTAAATGCAAATTCTCTATAAGTAGACAAGCAATTTTGTATATACCAATTTCTTATGCCTTCAATAGTGGGTTCTCTTTGAGAAAGAAATTTTTGATAAATTAACCCACTTTTCTAGGATAGTTTTGAAAGGACTTATTGTTACTTAAATGAGTATTGGTTCCAATCACTCATTAGTAATCATTGCTCAATTCACCTAGATATCAATCGGGTCTTCTATGTACTCTATCAGTTACACACTTTCACATCTCTAATAAATTAAAAGAATGATCGAAAGCGGATTTTGACAACCTAGGACCTTACCCACATAGGCTAGCCAGCATGTATTCTTTTATATTCCTTAGTCTCGGTATCATTATCCAAGTTCTTCCTAGTGCATAATCGATGTGAATTAAGCATACGCCTGTATGGATCCTTACATACTCTTCTCATTTAAGCTCTAATATTTTTTCTAGGCTTAAATTCAATCACAATACTATGATCGGTCTGTAGTTCCAGAAGTAACTATGTTGCAATGTTTCCTAATCTGTACAGGCCATATGTTAGGTCTAGTCTGATATCATTTTGTAATAATCCATGATTTTGTAAGAAAAAAAAGCTAGCTAAAAGGTATTATTTTGAGTTTCTTAGTCTTGTTTAAGTACTCATGATTTCTCTAGCACATAACTAATGTAGGACTAAAAAAAAGCCCGTATGGATCCTCTCATAGATGATCTATAATTTCTTACTATAATCATGTTTTTGCATATTTTGTTTGAAGGGATGTGTTGGGGGAAAAACCCAAGTCATACCACCACGGAGGCGCTCGACCAAAGAGCGCCGACCAGAAAGGCGCCCGACTAAAGAGCGCCGACCAGAAAGACGAGAGCGCCAAATAGAGGCGCTCGGCTAGAAGGCGCTGCCGAAGGGCGCCGACCAGAAGCACTAGAAGCAACCCCGCCACAGGGCGCCCCACTGGGCGACCAGCTCGGCTCGGCACCCCTGCCGAGCCGATGCCTTAACCAATTCATCCCGCCTAACTTGAAAGATCTGGGGCTATATACGCAACTCCACTACAACTGCCACCTGCCACCATCTTGAGCCATCAAGGCACAAGATCTCCGCAGGTATTCTGGCACGACCTGTCATTAATGCATGAGACCCCCTCAAGTCTCCGATGCACTCAGTCATTTAATGAACACGGCCCAAGACGATCTCCGGATCACTGAACCATCAAAGCGTATGGCTCTCCCTGACGCCGGTTCACTCGGTAATAAATGCACTTACCATCACGAACCCCAGGCCCACTACGGCCGACGGTTCAACCACTCCAACAGGTCCGATCCGACCGACAACTCCCTGACTCCGGTCTGATTCGGCCTTATTCTCCACTACGCCATTAATGGGCCAAATCGTGCCCAATTATACAAAAAGGACAAATTCCCCTGTCACCTCCCAGGTAACAAATATCCCTCTATAAAAGGGAACCTGGGGGAAAAAAGAGGGGGACGGGAAGACAGCACAGACACAATTGAACACAATATTCTCTTTATTTCTCCACATATCTCTTCCTTGCTCTCTCCACATATTGCCCCCTCTGACTTAAGCATCGGAGGGCCGGCGCCGGGAGCCCGGCCACCGGCTTTTTTGCAGGACAGGACAGGACGCACTCTTCTCCGCTCTCTCACCCCCAAGGACGCAGCCGGCCGGCGCACCGCCGTCCGCCCTCCCGGCGGAGCTCCTCCTCCCCTGGTTTCGCGGCGGCCCCCGGGTCCAATTTCCAGCAACAGTTGGCGCTAGAGGAAGGGCCCGAGTCGCTGCCATGAAGCTAAGAAGCAAAGGGGCTTCCAACGCCTCTCGACGTCCTCCACCCAGTCCTGAACATTCTGTCCGAAACTCCCACCTCCGGCCGAGTCACCCTCAAGTTCGGCCGGAGCAGTTTGATGCCCTGGTGCAACAGGTGCAGCCTTGGCTACCGCTGTCCAAAGCTGCAACCCAGGGGCATCCCAACGGCACCGCTCCTCCGGCTCCAGTTCAACCGGAGCCCCCTACAAGCGGACTTCCCCTTCGAGGTCAGGACTCTCAAGTCCAGGCCTCCCTCTGGAGAGAGCACCCAGTCAGAGGCCACGGAGGCTGGCCACAACCTTCAGAAGCTGAGTCGGTTCCAGGGCAACCTGCACCCGAACGAACCGCTGCAGCGATCCTCCAGAATGACGAACTCGACAAGAAGGTCGAGAAGCTGGAGCGCCAAATCCAGGCACTCCACGGAAGAAAATCAGGACGTGATGGCGACTTCGAGTTCACTACGAAGTCGCCCTTCTCCCGGAGATTGAAGATGAACCGGTTCCACTACGGTTCAAGATGCCCCAGGTGGAGCCTTACAACGGCAAGGCTGATCCCCTTGACCACCTGGAAAGTTACCGGGTCTTAATGGCCCTACAAGGAGCCTCGGAGGCCATGATGTGCAAGGCTTTTCCGGCGACACTCCGAGGACCAGCCCGGCTTGGTTTACCGGGCTGAAGCCGAGTACTGTCTCTTTTGAGCAGCTCGGCAGACAATTTGCTGGCAATTTTGCCGCCAGCCAGCCCCAGCGGCGGACATCGACTCCCTCCTTGATATCAAACAAAAGGAGGGAGAATCCTTCAAGGAGTATTTGGACCGGTTTACCGCCGCAACATGGGAGGTCCGGGAGCTTGACCAGTCAATCGCCATGTCAGCGCTAAAGACTGGAGCCCGGTCTTACAGGTTCCTCTTCTCGATCGAGAAGAATTTCCCGCGGACCTCACCGAAATGTTCGCTCGGGCGCGGAAGTACGCCAAGGCTGAGGAAGCCGTGGCTGTTAGGCGGGGCGGGACCGAGCAGAACCCCAAGAAGAGACGCCGCGAGGAGCGCGGCCAGCCCAGAAGCCCGTCTCCGCGACGAGCAAGAATCCGCCCCGCCCGAAGAGTCCACCCCGGTTGAGGGGACCGCCACAGCAGAGGTCACCACTCCGCCCGAGGTTCCCACTGCGGGCCCATGCACCCGAAGGGAGGTATGAAAATACACTCCCCTCAATGCTCCTCGGGCTGAAATCCTCATGGAGATTGGGTCGGGATCGCATCCGGCTCCCACCTCCAAACAAGATACCAGAATCCGGCGTGATCCCGGAAGTATTGCCGTTTCCACCGGGATCACGGCCATGATACTGAGGATTGTTATCAGCTCCGAAACGAGATCGAAGCACTCATCCGCCGAGGGGTGCTCGATCGGTTCGTGCAAGGCCGGCGTGAAGAGAAGAAGCCAGCCGAAGGAGCGCACAGCCTGAAGGTTCAAATGCCAACAGGCCCATCGCCGGCATCATCAACACCATCCGAGGCGGGGCCTCGGCTGGAGAAGCTTCAGGGGAAGAACCTCCTCGAAGCGCCTGCGCGCCTCTGAAGCCATCTCCTTTTCAGATGATGATCTAGAGGGAGTCGAAACTCCCCATGATGATGCCGTGGTCATCTCCATGATCATAAATAAATTTGATGTAAAACGCATCTTGGTTGATAATGGAAGCTCGGCGAATGTTTTGTATTTTGGTGCTATTGTAAAATGGGGATGACAAAGAGCAGCTACGGAGGATGAATGCTCCGTTAGTTGGATTTACTGGGGATTCAGTCCCAGTAGAGGGCGAGATCGACCTTCTGGTCACAGCCGGGCTCGCCCCCGTGAAAGTACCGTGGGGATGAGCTTCCTTGTAATACGCCTGCCCTCAGTCTACAATGCCATCCTCGGAAGGCCAGGCCTCAACGCCCTCCGAGCAGTGGTCTCGACCACCACCTGCTCATGCGATTCCCCACCAGCCAGGGAGTCGGCGAAGTTCGAGGGACCAAATGGTGGCAAGGCGATGCTACCTGGCGACCCACGAGGCAAAGCACCAGCCGAGGTGCCTCCCAGCAACTGACCAGCCCTCGACTAAGATGGAGGCACGGGTCAACCCTCAGAAAGTAGAGCCTGGTGAGTTATTAATTCAAGTTTTTACGAGAGAACTCCCGAGCTAACCGTGCAGGTCGGCTCTGGCCTCAACGAGCATGAGAGGGTCGCCTCGTCAATTTTCTACGAGACAACATGGATGTCTTCGCATGGTCGCCTGCAGACATGCCGGGGATAGATCCGGAGATCATGGTCCACCGGCTCCAAGTGAAGCCAACCAGCAAGCCCGTGCGACAAAAGAAGCGAGGCGCCGCCCCTGAACGACAGCGAGCAGCAGCCGAGGAGGTCAGCAAGCTCCTTGAAGCTGGCTTCATCCGGGAGATATCCTACCCGGAGTGGCTCGCCAATGTGGTCCTCGTCAAGAAAGCCAGCGGGAAGTGGCGTATGTGCGTGGACTACACCGACCTGAATAAAGCCTGCCCAAAGGACAGCTTCCCACTCCCCAGCATCGACCAGCTCGTGGACTCCACCTCGGGTCACGAGCTGCTGGCATTCATGGACGCCTTTTCCGGATACAACCAGATCCGCATGGCGCCAGAAGATGAGGAAAAGACAGCCTTCATCACCGACGGGGGAACCTACTGCTACAAAGTGATGCCATTCGGCTTAAAAAATGCCGGGGCAACTTATCAAAGGCTGGTCAGCCGGATCTTCAAAGACCAAATAGGCCGAAACATGGAGGTCTATGTGATGACATGCTGGTGAAAAGCAAGGTGGCGCAAGACCATATAGCCGACCTCAATGAAGCATTCTCCACACTCCGAAAGTACCAGATGAAGCTCAATCCAGCCAAATGTGCATTCGGAGTCACCTCCGGCAAATTCCTCGGCTTCATCATTACACAACGGGAATCGAGGCCAATCCAAAAGATCCGAGCCCTCCAAGAGATGACGCCTCCCAGGACGGTCAAGGAGGTACAACGGCTCACAGGCCGAGTGCAGCCCTCGGGAGATTCATCTCCCGCTCGGCCGAGCGCTGCCTTCCATTCTTTGCAGCCCTCAAGAAGCCGAAGAACTTTTTGTGGTCGGACGAGTGCCAGCAATCTTTTGAGGAGCTCAAGCATCTCCTGGCTTCCCCTCCCCTGCTCACAAAGCCTCAACAGGGTGAGCTCCTCTACTGTATCTAGCTGTCTCCCCTGTAGCAGTAAGCTCGGTCCTGGTCCGAGAGGAGGGTAAACTCCAAAAGCCAGTATATTACACCAGCCGGGTCTTGAGGGACGCCGAGACCCGATACTCCAAGCTGGAGAAGACTGTCTATGCTCTGGTCATCTCAGCTCGGAGGCTCCGACCCTACTTCCAAGCCCACACAGTGGCCGTACTGACCGACCAGCCGGTCAAGCAGATCCTGCAAGATCAGACCGTGCGGGCCGGATCACTAAATGGGCCATCGAGCTCGGAGAATTCGACCTCGAGTACCGACCCAGACCGGCGATCAAAGCACAAGCGCTCGCAGACTTTATAGTCGAGTGCACCATACCGGACGAGGCCGAGCCCGAACCTGAGCCACCAACGGAGCCGACCCCGAGTTTGACATGGACTCTGCATGTCGATGGCTCTTCAAACTCGGGGGTAGCGGAGCGGGACTTATCCTCACCAGCCCGGAGGGGGTGGTCGCCGAGCAAGCCTTGCGCCTCGAGTTTCCTGCTTCCAATAACATGGCGGAGTACGAAGCGCTTGTCGCCGGGCTCAAGCTAGCCAAAGAGCTAGGAGTGAAGGACTTGAAGGCCTTCAGTGATTCTCAGCTCGTCGTCAACCAAATCATGGGCGACTTTGAAGCCAGAGACCCGACCATGCAGAAGTATCTTCAGAAGGTACGGGATCTCGCCTCGACCCTGGACTCTTTTCACATTCAACATGTTACCAGGTCGGAGAATCTCAGGGCCGACCAGCTATCAAAGCTGGCGTCCTCTCGCATGAGCGAGCTTCCCAAAGAGGCAGTACTGGAGTATCTCCAAAAGCCCAGTACAGACGAGCCCGAGCAGACCCTCTGCACTGAGTTCGAGCCAAGCTGGATGGATGAACTCATCAGCTACCTGCAAGACGAAGTCCTCCCCACTGATGAACGAGAGGCTCGCCGAATAAAGCGCTCCGCCACCCGGTACATACTGCATGAGGGAAAGCTCTATCGGAGATCTTTCACATCTCCCCTCCTCAGATGCCTTCGCCCAACGGAGGCTGATTACGCCATGCGCGAAGTCCATGAAGGAATTTGTGGAAATCATCTGGGAGGCGAGCATTGGCCCATAAAATTCTACGCCAAGGATACTATTGGCCGACACTCCAGAAGGATGCTATGGACTTCGTCCAAAGATGTGACCGGTGCCAGAGGAACGCCAATGTTCAACGCCGGCCCTCGGCTCCCTTGACTTCAATCAGCTCCCCTTGGCCTTTTGCCCAGTGGGGAATTGACATCCTAGGGCCATTTCCACTGGCCACCGGGCAAAGGAAGTTCCTGGTCGTCTCCATCGACTATTTCACAAAGTGGGTGGAAGCCGAGCCCCTTGCCCGGATCACCGAGCAGAAGATGCGGGATTTTTCTGGAAGTCCATAATCTGCAGATTCGGGCTTCCCCGCATCCTTATCTCTGACAACGGTCGCCAGTTTGACAACATTCACTTCAGAGAATTCTGCTCCGAGCTTGGCATTGACCACCGCTTCACCTCGGTCGCGCACCCTCAGACGAACGGAGAAACCGAGGTAACAAACCGTACTATTTTGCAGGGTCTCAAAGCCAGGCTCGACAAATCCAAAGGACAATGGGTCGAAGACCTATACAATGTCCTGTGGGCTTACCGGACCACGTTCCGCGTCCCCACCGGCGAGACTCCCTTCAACCTGACATATGGGACGGAGGCTGTCATCCCACTGGAGATTGGGATTCCTTCTCCAAGAGTCGAGCATCACGACGCCAGCTCCAACTCTTTGCAGCTCAGAAGCAACCTTGACCTAGTCGAGGAAACAAGGGAGGCCGCCCGAGTTCGTATGGCGAGGTACCAGCAAAAGACAGCTCAGTACTACAACGCCAGGGTCAAAGTCAAATCTTTCAGACCAGGGGACCTTGTCCTCAGAAGAGCTGAAGCCTCCCGACCAACTGAGCAAGGGAAGCTGGCCCCGAACTGGGAAGGACCATACCGAGTCACGCGCATCCGCCGACCCGGAACTTATAAATTGGAGTCTCTAGATGGGACTCCCATTCCGCGAGCTGGAGCTCTGAAAATCTCCGCGCGTGTACCACCAATAGAACCCCAAGGGGTCCCTCATTATTCAACTATGAATTTCATTTTGTGAATTTCGTTTTATGATGGTCTGCGTGCTTACTTCAAGCTCACCAATTCTCCTGATTACCCATGGTGTCAGGTTTATTTCCCTCCCTTGACCACGGTTGGGATGCCCCGATGTCTCGGGATGATGGAGTATCTACGTGGACTCCCTGAAGATGTTCGTGAGTTCGTGATGCGCTCTCCATCGGCCAACGAGCTCGGCTCGTTCTCCATCGACCAACGAGCTCGGCTCGTTCTCCTGCCCTGAGACGTTAGGATGCCCCAATATATTGGGATGCCCTGTTACAACGGGATGCCCCGATACGTCGGGAAGCCTCGAGACGTCGAGGTGCGGTCTTTATTGACCAGACGAGCTCGGCTCGTTCTCCATCGACTTCCACCAACGAGCTCGGCTCGTTCTCCATCAACTAAACGAGCTCGGCTCGTTCTCCTACCCCGACCACGGTCGGGATGCCTCGAGACGTCGAGATGCCCCGATCCGTCGGGATGCCCCGGTTATAGGGATGCTTGAGACGTCGAGATGCGGTCTTTATTGACCAGACGAGCTCGACTCGTTCTCCATCGACTTCCACCGACGAGCTCGGCTCGTTCTCCATCAACTAAACGAGCTCGGCTCGTTCTCCTATCCCGACCACGGTCGGGATGCCTCGAGACGTCGAGATGCGGTCTTTATTGACCAGACGAGCTCGGCTCGTTCTCCATCGACTTCCACCGACGAGCTCGGCTCGTGCTCCATCGGCCAACGAGCTCGGCTCGTTCTCCTACCCCGACCTCGGCCGGGATGCCCCGAGACGTCGGGATAACCCGATTCGTCGGGAAGCCTCGAGACGTCGAGTTGCGGTCTTTAGTGACCAGACGAGCTCGGCTCGTCCATCGACTTCCACCGACGAGCTCGGCTCGTGCTCCATCGGCCAACGAGCTCGGCTCGTTCTCCTACCCCGACCTCGGCCGGGATGCCCCGAGACGTCGGGATGCCCCGATTCATCGGGAAGCCTCGAGACGTCGAGTTGCGGTCTTTAGTGACCAGACGAGCTCGGCTCGTTCTCCATCGACTTCCACCGACGAGCTCGGCTCGTGCTCCATCGGCCAACGAGCTCGGCTCGTTCTCCTACCCCGACCTCGGCCGGGATGCCCCGAGACGTCGGGATGCCCCGATTCGTCGGGAAGCCTCGAGACGTCGAGTTGCGGTCTTTAGTGACCAGACGAGCTCGACTCGTTCTCCATCGACTTCCACCGACGAGCTCGGCTCGTGCTCCATCGGCCAACGAGCTCGGCTCGTTCTCCTACCCCGACCTCGGCTGGGATGCCCCGAGACGTCGAGATGCCCCGATTCGTCGGGAAGCCTCGAGACATCGAGTTGCGGTCTTTAGTGACCAGACGAGCTCGGCTCGTTCTCCATTGGCTTCAGCCAACGAGCTCGGCTCGTTCTCCATCACTGAATCTCTGCCGACGTCCTCGAAGAACGGACCCCGAGCAGAGCGTCTTCAGTCGCCTCGGCGAAAGGCAACCTCGGTACAAGGTACCCATTTATTTAATGTCTTTACATTATTTTACCTATTCTTGGATTTCTCTGCCGACGTCCTCGAAGAACGGACCCCGAGCAGAGCGTCTTCAGTCGCCTCGGCGAAAGGCAACCTCGGTACAAGGTACCCATTTATTTAATGTCTTTACATTATTTTACCTATTCTTGGATTTCTCTCTGCCGACGTCCTCAAAGAACGGAGTCCGAGCAGAGGAGCGTCTTCAGTTGCCTCGGCGCGAGAACGCTCACGGTACCAGGTACCCATTTATTCAATATCCTTACATTATTCTATTTTTGGATTTTCCTCCGCCGACGTCCTCAAAGAATGGAGTCCGAGCGGAACGTTTTCGGTCGGCTCGGCGTGAAAATGCTCACGGTACCAGCAAGCTTAGTTTATACTAAGTCCGGTGAATCCTCGTCACGAGCTGACGAGCATTCAACCCACTCGTTGAAAAAGAATCCGCCCCGCCCCGGTAACTCGAGGCTCGGACCCGAAGTTCACTAACTTCGCCAGAGTTTTAAGTCCTAGTGACCGCCTTAGGGCTCGGTCGAATTCTAGTCTAGGCTCGGAAAGACCCTCCGAGCCCAAATTCCCTAAGCATAAAAATCGCTGTACTGATGGTCGAAAGACCGAGCAATGGAGCTCGGCAAGCCGAACCTAAACCCAAACCCTGTGGCGGATGAAGTTGAGGCCATGGAGCCCAAATCCTTGGAACCTAAAATGGATCCGAGCAGAGAGACTTTAGTCTACAACAGACAAGTTTCCAAAAAAGTATATTCATTTCAAAAAGCCCGTAGGCTAAGTACAAAAATTCGGGCTCGGCCACTACAAGTATGGGGACCACCCCGACTTAACAAAAACAGCAGAACTACACTCAAATCTCGAGCTCGACCGCTTCGGCTTCGGTAGCGTCGGGAGCGGTAGGCTCTGCAGTCGGGACCTCAGCAGTGGCCTCGGCAGCAACAGGAGCAGCTTCGGGGATGGCTTCGGTCGTTTCGGCCAGACCTCTCTGGTCGGCCTCCAGGATGTCTGCCTCCGCCTCCGGCCTCTCGACCCCCGCTCCCGGTTGGAGCAGGTTCACGTCAAAATCCGGAAGGAGCCGCCGCAGTTGGTTGCGGAAATCCCGAAAGCCCTGAATCAGCCCATTCACGCCCTCCTCTGCTAGGAGGTCGTGAAACTCCTCCGACTCGCGAAAGAGCTTCACCGCATTCTGGGCTTACTCCCGAGCCTCGAGCTCCCGAGCCTCGAGCTCCCGAGCCTCGTGGTACGCGGCCTTCCGCCCGAGATTTCTCAATTCCCGCTCGAGCTCCAAGTGGCAAAGGCGGGCGTTTCCCATCTCCTGCTCGCGGGAGGCCAGCGCCAGCTCGGCCTCGGCCAGACGAGCCTCTGCGGCGCACACTTCAGACCTAGCCAGTGCATGCGCGCCCTTCTCTTCATCGAGCTCGGCGGCCAAAGCTCGGTTTCTTTCTTCGGATGCTCCCACCTTTGCTTGGAGCACCTGGCGTTCAGCCTCGGAGGCCTGGCACCTCGCCTCGGCCTCCTCATACGCACGCTGATACTTCCGGGCCCGCTCCCGGTAGTCATGAGTGATGTGCATCAGCATTTCCGTCTCGTGCAAATGCTGTAAAAGAGACGAAAAGAAAAACATAAGGCGCTACGAGTAAAAATTATTTTTACAAATTACACCGATGAAAAATTTTACTTACCCGGACGGCGTTGCAGCGGGTAGCGTCCATGAAAGCATTATAGCTCATGAACTGTATCCTGGCCCGGTCGGCCGGGAGAAGCGCGACCCGAAATACTTCGCGCGCCACTCGAGGGTTTTCGAGGGCTGAATCGCCCTTGAATACCGACCAGGTGAGTGCAAGAGGCACTCGCTCCTCCGAGCCTGATGGGCCCGGAAGGCCAGCATCGGTTGGCCTAGGCAGAGCCGACCCCGAGGCTCCCTGACTGCTCTCCGGCTCGGAGCTAGGGGGCTGGGGTCGGACAAGCGGCCGATCTGACTGCCGCACGACTGAGGCGGGGCGCGCAAGCGCGAGACCCGCGGAACTCCTCCCCTGGTCGGCAATTGAAGCATCCTGCCGACCAGGGATTTGTGCCAAGGGCACCGGGCATGGGAGCACCACCGAAGCTCCCTGGGACCCCGTGCCCCTGGAATCCACGCCGGAGTGCGCGGGACGAGAAGGACCCGCCTCGGCCACTGCTGTCGCCGAGGGAGTCGAGGTTGCCGAGACTTTCGCCTTCTTTCTCGGCTCGGTGGGCTCGCCCGAAGCTCGGCTGCCCTCTTCTGGAAGCGGGCGTAGAGGACCTCGCTCTTGGTCACCATCTTTGCGATATTTGCAAGAGCGAGCAGGATTAGAACATTAGAACAGTAGCAAAACGAAAAAGACATTGTAACTATCCTTACCGTGGGGACGCGCCGAGCTCAGGCCCACGTTCACTAGAGCGTCCTCACATATGAGGCCGTTCAGCAAAATGCCGTCCCCGAGGCCGCGGATGGTGTCAATGATCCCCTGCTCACGTGGAGAAAGCTGGGGGGGCTTGTTGATAGACCTGAGCTGGGCCGGCCCCCACCTAGGGTCGAACCCCCAGGTCCGTTCAGAACCTAGGAAGAAGAATTTCTTCTTCCAGTCGTGAATAGACGAAGGGGCACCGTGAAAAAGTGGGCGACCCGCCCGAAGGGCGATATAGAGCCACTCTCCGTCTCCCGGATTCGACTTAAAAATAAAAAGTCGCCGAAAAACGTTGACAGAGGTCGGAATCCCGTGCAGTAAGCACAGTGACAGGAAACCGATCACTGTCCTCCAGGCATTCGGAGCGAGTTGTGCCGGAACCAGCTGGCATACCGTCAACAACTCATTCACGAAGCCGTGAAGAGGAAATCGGAGGCCGGCCCAGAGTGATTCCAGATACACTCCGATCCGGCCTACCGGAGGATCGGTTACCCGATCCCTTCGCCTGGCGGGCTCCAAACGGAACCCGTGAAAGGGAAGAACCACTCTTCGGTCATTTCGACCTCCAGGACGCTCATAGTAGACTCGACTTCATTGGGAAGAGAACCCATTGAGAAAAAGAGATTAAGAAGGAAAAAGGGGGACCTGAGGAAGACACCGGAGAAAAAGAACTTCGGACTGTGAAAAGCTGGAAGAAAAGCTGGAAGAAGAAAGCAATAAGAAGAGGATAGAAGGCCAGGGGAGAGTTTATATAGACCTCCCCACGGCCCGGATCAGCGAGGAAAACGCTGTGTCCCGATTAGATGATAGCACGTGTCGGTCCAAAAGACAGAACGACGCATTTAATTAGGGCTAGCGCTTCGAACACCGAAGCGCCCCATCGGATCTTGCGGCCCCATCATGAGCCAATGACGCGAGGACGCTTCGCAAAAGGTGTCCCAAAAATGAGGCTTTTCGGGAAAGAAGAGACGCCGCCTATTGAAGGCATCTCGAAGCGTCCGATAATTCAAAACGCGCAATAAATTAGAATTTTTGGAATCCGAAATGATCCTACTAAAGTTACTTCCCGCGCTCCAGCTGGTAGCCAGCTGGAACTCGGAAGTCGGGGGTAGTGTTGGGGGAAAAACCCAAGTCATACCACCACGGAGGCGCTCGGCCAAAGAGCGCCGACCAGGAAGGCACCCGACTAAAGAGCGCCGACCAGAAAGACGAGAGCGCCAAATAGAGGCGCTCGGCTAGAAGGCGCTGCCCGAAGGGCGCCGACCAGAAGCACACTAGAAGCAACCCCGCCACAGGGCGCCCGCTGGGCGGCCAGCTCGGCTCGGCACCCCTGCCGAGCCGATGCCTTAACTAATACTCATCCCGCCTAAACTTTTTGAAAGATCTGGCGGCTATATACGCGACTCCACTACGACTTGCCACCTGCCACCATCTTTGAGCCATCAAGGCACAAGATCTCCGCAGGTATTCTGGCACAACCTGTCATTAATGCATGAGACCCCCTCAGGTCTCCGATGCATTCAGTCATTTAATGAACACGGCCCAAGACGATCTCCGGATCACTGAACCATCAGAGCGTATGGCTCACCCTGACCACTGGTTCACTCGGTAATAAATGCACTTACCGTCTACGAACCCCAGGCCCACTACGGCCGACGGTTCAACCACTCCAACGGGTCTGATCAACCGCGACAACTCCCTGACTCCGGCCTGATTCGCCTTATTCTCCACTACGCCATTAATGGGCCAAATCGTGCCCAATTATCACAAAAAAGGACAAATTCCCCTGTCACCTCCCAGGTAACACAATATCCCTCTATAAAAGGGAACCTGGGGGAAAAAAGAGGGGGATGGAAGGAGACAGCACAGACACAATTGAACACAATATTCTCTTTATTTTCTCCACATATCTCTTCCTTGCTCTCTCCACATATTGGCCCCCTCTGACTTAAGCATCGGAGGGCCGGCGCCGGAGAGCCCGGCCACCGGCTTTTTTGCAGGACAGGACAGGACGCACTCTTCTCCTCTCTCTCATCCCCACGAAGGACGCAGTCGGCCGGCGCACCGCCGTCCGCCCTCCCGGCAGCGGAGCTCCTCCTCCCCTGGTTTCGCGGCGGCCCCCGGGTCCAATTTCCAGCAACAGGATGTATATATAATTGTAATTACCTCACATGGAAAGCATAGCTGCCTATGAATTTGGACTACAGCAAAAGCTTATTACATTGTGGATGAAGTGGGGACGATAGCCATGAGTTAGCATGGATGGAGAGTAATAATCCAGCTTCATTTTGGCACAGCCGTGCATTAATTTTAGTGAACCAACTTTTAATCTATTAGGCATCCTAGGTTGGTGGCCTTGCACCTGAATGTCCTTCGACCTTCAAATATTTAAATTTTCCTATCTTAGTTTTACTAGGAACCCAATCTTTAATTCATCTAAGATTGGCATGTGATTATAAGAAAATATATTTAAGTCATTTATGAGGTGCATGTTGAATCAAACTCAACTTTTCATTGTACACGGCTCTTAATTCTTACTCAATTAGAATCAAATATCCGAGTGATGGACTCTAGATTTTCTTCTCATGAATATGGAAGGCTGATAAGATTAGATCATGTCACCTGAAATTAAATGTTGTCCCTCTCCATTTATAATCATTTTCTTTAATTTCTGAATTAGGTCTAATTGTTTCACTCCATGCTTCGGTAAATGAAATTTCTTAAGCAAGTTTGCACACAATGTCTAATAGCAACTTGAAAGCATAGTTTCATTAGGCCTGCTTCTTTTGCCACATGATTTGGTTACAACACTGTAGTATACTTCTTTGTGACAATTAGGAGAATTGTGACCATAATTATAACCATCTAGTCTTATCTGAATTATTTGGAATCAGCAATCAAATGTCTGTACATAAAGAAAAAAGAAAAAAAAAAAGGGACAAAATAGAGATATACAATTCAAAGAATTAACTCATTGCATAAATTGAGGGACCCAATTTTCTCTATGTTGGTTATTTACTCCTTTGAACTAATTGCTGACACTAGCAACTACCCAGTGATTGGGATGGTCAAGGACTCTATAAAACTAGCAATAGCTTTCACTGAACTGTCAAAAAAAAGGGCTGGAGTATTCACCAACGAGGTCGAGGCTGTCGCAATTGCCAGAATCCTAGCTTCGTGCTTGCCCCCTCACTACAATAGTGTACCAATCCGGCATAACATGTGAGACAGCTGTGGAACTTTAGGAACACTACAACCAAATGAATGACTATGTCGTGCGATATACCATCCCTATGGGTTGTTCCTTTGATGCTAAAAGAGTAAAGAGAGGCCCCCATGCATATATTAGAACAAAATTATTTAGAATCTCAAGGTTGCAAGCTTCCGTAGCAAATTTATTTCATTTAGTTTTGCTTAGTTAAGGTAAGCTAGCTTCTGCATTGCTAGAAATGGTATCAGAGCATATCTGGTGTATGATCCATGTGGACTAGAAGATACTATAGCAAGCATGGAGAAATCACAGGTCGATCGTGGTATTTGTAATTGGATCTAATTGGATTCGATTGGAATTAAACCTTTTAATTTGGTGAGGATATCAGGATATAAACGAGAAGAGTGTAATGACACCTTCCTTTTCTGGTGAGGTCCTCGGTTAACTTGTTTCAAGTATTTCCTTCAAATCCTTGACTAAAGGGTATCGTCCTTGACTCAAATGCACACTTGAGAATAATAGATCCCCGGGATCCAATTGGATCCTTAGCTCCAACCTTTTTATGATAGAATTTCTTTTGTATTTAGCTTTAAAGCAAGCCCACATAAAGATTTTAACTTACATCTTGGCATGTTGCAGCTGGGATGTGGGTGTGCAAATTGAGGAGATCAAGGAGAGATTGAAAGCAAGACCATCCAAAATGGATTTAGATAGAAGTCCGAGTATAGTCTCCTATGACTGTAAGATTGAAGCCCATCCTGTTGTAATAATTCTAATAGATTTGCTTGATCCAAGGCTTTTTTTTAATCAATAATCAAATTTTCAAACCCCTCTTCAAGCACCATATCATCCCTTCTTTCCTCTCCACTTCTCTCCTCAACTTAAACAATAAACTCAACACAAATCTAAGACACATATCACAACATCTTTCTCAACTCATACTTTTCTAATCCCTTTGATCCAAACTTGAACTATATGGATCGGATTTCTAAAATTAGAACAAGAAGTGATACAATCCTGACAACGCTGTGTGTGTCTGTAGAGACTAGCATTGCCCTGTGTGTGTGTCAAGAGCCCAAAACAGTGTCAGGCATACTTTTTGAGAGTCAAGATCTACCAAGAAGAATTAATCAATTCATAATGGTTGATGCCGTGGGAGTGAGGTTTAGAAAAATGTTCTTAGGGGCTTTGTCCCTTTTGCCTAACAATTTTAAAGAAAATAATAAAAAAATATGCAAAAATATGTATGTTTATTTTTTCCAATTCCATATCATTGCACATAAATTATTTAAAAACGATGATAAGAATTAAGCATCCAAATATTTTTCCAAGCAAAACAGTGAGGATGCTACACCTGTCCACTGACATTGATAAAAGCATCGAAAGAAAAGTTTCAGCATAGAAAGGCTTCTAGGAGTATTTTGCTTAAGCAATTCACTCAATTACAGCTTTTAAGTCCTTAATAACTAAACCATTTAAATAGTTTCCAAGCATTTCTATTTATTCTAATAGTTCATATTTCTACTAATCTTTCATGCATGATGCATGACAGAAACATCAAGTCAACCTGAACCATACACAGTGAGGAAGCATTACAACTTTGCAACTGCTTACCTGCATCCTCTGTGTCCTCGGTTCCTCTTGGACTTTGGCCTAGCAGAATTTATTATTACAGCCATATAAATCCAATCACATATCCTGTCAATGAATCAGATATAAGCATACCTTGTGCTCTTTTTGAGCATCACTTGTGCCAAAAAATCCCCAGAAGCCAACCACAAATTCCGGACTTAAGCCAACATAAAAGCCATATCATTTTTGAACCATTTTCATCCGTTTTTTTTTTTGTTGGACATTCTGCAGGTTCATCGCCGGGGCATTTTTCTGGCAGTGGCTGTCCACAAAGATATTGATTGCCAATGTAGATGGATGGATCATTCAAGATTTGGAGTTGGTTGCCAGATGGAATCCTTCCTGATAGATTGTTGTGGGACAAATTCAGGTGCTCCAAAATATTCATATATGTGATGCTTGTAGGAATTGTGCTTGATAGGTTGTTCATCGATAGATCAGGTGGCTCCAACTGCCCCATGGCACCAATATTGATCGGAATCCTTTCTGTCAAATGATTCCCCGATAAGTTCAAGGAATGAAGCCCATGAAAGTTTGTCAACTCCTCAGGAATCTCTCCAAAAATATTGTTGTCGGAGAGGTCTAAGCTTGTCACAAGTGAGAGCACACTAGTGAACCGTGAGTTCCGAACCTTTCGTGTTTATCTGGATATTTTCAATGTAATAGGAGGCCATATTTTCAGAAAGAGCAAGTTTGCCCCCATTTTTGTATCATAATCATGGCCATGAAATTACCAAATGATAGTGGCAAAGTTCCAGAAAGCTTGTTGTCAGCAAGATCCAACACTTGAAGAGAAGAAAGGAGTGACAGTTGCCGAGGAATATTACCATCTAACATATTTGACCGCGGACGGAGAACCCTTAATGATAAGAAGCTTCCCTCCAATCCATTCAGGTATTCTACCTGACAACTTATTATTGCCAAGATCAATAGTAGTCAGCAGCTTGCACTGTTGCAAGGACAAAGGAATTTTACCAGAGAAGTTGTTGTCTCTCAAATGCAGTGACATGAGTCGACTGAGGGATCCCATTGAGCTAGGAATGCCTCTTGACAATTTGTTATCTGAGAAATCAATGACTCCCAAAAGAGATGAATTGTTCCAACAGTTAGGGACAACTCCTGATAAATCATTATCGGCAAGATTGAGAACTTTTAGACTATTTGCCTCATAAAATGCTGATGGAATGCTGCCATTGAACCTGTTATGTACAAGAAGCAGAATGCCTAGATGGTCGACACCACCACCCAAGGTTGGCGGAATAGGTCCAAAGAATAAATGGTTGGATAGATCTATTAATCCTGGAATTGGGGTGGGGGGTAGAGGTTCATGCTAGAATAATTTCAAAATATGGGCTTACACTGATTGCGTATTTTTGTTTTATAAAACGGGTTAGACGTAGTGGGCTCAGAATGGTACTATGGTTAAGCCCAATATGATGTGTCATCATTTTATTTTATGGGCTTTTGGTGCACCTTGGATGTATAGGATTGAGTCCTATTTATTGTGGTAATTTTGGTTATGTAGGCCAGGAAATCCAATTAGCGGTTTTGGAGCCTTTAATGGGAAGGCTTCCTCTATGTTTCCTATATAAAGGCTAGGTTCCCTCTCCCTCCATATGTGTCACGCCCCGGACCCGGATCCGTGACACGGCCGTGCTATTGCCGACTATCGCCCACAGTAGCACGCAGCCTCATACAGGAGTAACAGGTAGCCAAAAGGATTCAAAATTTTATATATTAAAAGTTTTGCCGGTACAACCTTGAAGTTTTGATACCAAAAATACAGAACTTCTATGCTATTCAAATGTACAAAAGTATATAAGCTTCTCCAAAAATAACGAAGCTCTGTAACAAAATAAAAACATATCTTGATGGCGATCACTGGTGAGGATCTGAAAGAAAACGAAGCATAAACAGACGTGAGCTACACGACTCAGTAAGTAATCCTGCATAATCCTACCGGATCAACTAGTAGGCTAAACATGTAAATCAGGGTTTGAGAAGCTGACATGCATATTTATCTAATAATCATCATGGCATAATATGTATGCCAATTTAAACAAGCAGTAGTGCAAATCACAAAAATTTTCATAAAATATGCATATGAAACCGTGCCCCCCGGCATGCCGTGGTCCATTCTCTCGATGCTACTGTGAAGTCAGTCTCGGCCACTGGCGGGGCCAGCTCAGTTACTATTCAGCCACTGGCGGGGCAGGCTCAGTTTACTATTCAGCCACTGGCGGGGCAGGCTCAGTCATTCTCGGCCACAAGCAAGGCCAGCTCAGTTGCATTCGATCAAGTAGCATCTTTGAGCCCATTATAGTGCCTCTTGGCTTAGCTAAGACTTTATAAACTTACATGCATGATTAAATATCAGCATCATCATGTTGCATACATAGCCAAAGCTTCTGAGATCATGCAAGTTACTTATGCATTGTAACATATCATGCATGAAACATATATACTTAAAATAAATGCTTAGGAAACATTAATAACAATGACATGATCCATAACAGGATTAGGACAGGTTACTTACAATAAGTTGTTATCAAATTCTTTGAGTCCGGACGACGAGTCTTCAAATTCCTGGAAACCATTTTATAAGACTCACATTATCCTCTATTTATCATAATTTTAGCCCAATTAAAGTAAAATTTGAGTCTACCAGGCCTAATTGGGCCTCTAAAGGGAAAGGTTGGGCCTGATTTGTGGTTAAGTCCACTTTTTCTAGCCAATTTGGCCTTCTGCCAATTTAATTGGGCCTGGTATGGGCTTGATTTAGGGCTAATTGGGCCTTGCTGGGGTCAACCTGTTATGAACATGGTTCGGACCCAGCTGAATTGGGTTTTAATTGGGTTCGGATTTAGCCCAATTTGCTTAATTTGGGTTCATTCAGGCTTGGTCGGATTCAGACCCAACCACCAATTAGGCCTAATTGACCCATTCAATCTGATTGGGCTTGGATCGACCCTTCATTTGGGCTCACCCAATCGATTTGAACCACTTGGGCCTAACGGATTTCGGATCTGGACTTGGATCCGACCCGCTAGCCCGTTTAAGGCCCTCCTTTCTCTTTTTTTTTTTTTTTTTCTTACCGGGAGTTTCCAGAGGCTTCGGCCTCTTTTCCCCGCTCGTGGCTTCTCTCTCCCCTCCGGTCTCTTCGTCTCCCCCGCTTTCCACCGAAACCCTTTCCGGCCTCCTCCGCCTCCGGTCCCCTCCCGCTCCGGCCGAAGCCCCTTCCCGACCGCCTTCTCTCCTTCGCGGACGACCGGGGGATGCAGCGCCCCCCGATCCACCGGCCGAAAAGGGTGCTCCTCCCTCGGGCAACGGCGGCGGGAGGCCGGCCCCTTCTTCCCTTCCTCCGAAGTGCTGCCGGAGAAGAGGGGAAGGGTCGGGAGGTGAGATCGAGGCCGGACCTCCTCCGGGGGTCTTCACTGGCTCCAACCACGGCTAGATAGGGCCGTGGCCCGAGGTAAGTATTTTAATATTATTTTTTTTTTTTGTCTTTCTTCTTCTGTTTCCTTCTCCCCCCTTTTTCTTGTGGGAGTCACGCCACCACCTCTCGGCCGGCGGGGAGGTGGGGCTCGGCTGGGGCTGGCGGCCTTGAAGGCCGCGTTGGTCGCCGGCACGGCAGACCCGGCGGCCCTTGGCTGCCCCTCAGCCCTAGGGCAGCCATGGCTGGGGCCTGTCACCCGCAGGCCGAGTCCGGCTGGGCTCGGCCCGGGTGGCGTTGGGCTCGACTTGGGCCGTTCTCAAGCCAGCCCGCGGCATGCTGGTCCGGCCCGCAGCCCGTGGTCCGGCCGCGGCCCTCCTGTTCTCTCTCCCGTGCCGGTCTCCTCCTCTCTGTGCCAGTCTCCTCCCCTCTGTTTCATCAGTGAAACAGAGGGGAGAATACCCCACAGAGGGGTACCTCCACCCTGTCCTTGCCTAGAGACCTACTTACAGAGCCTTACCTTTTCTTGTGGTCGGTTGAAGCTGTGGGGTATCACTTCGGTTCAATAGTCCCTCCTTCCTCTCTTGGGGCTGCGGGTACCTTCTACCTCCAGCTCCTGGGACTAGCTTCCTGGTACAATGCAATTCCAGGGGGTTAGAGGTTAGGGAGGGTAGATGCAAGGTTTCGGGGGGTTTGCAGGCTTTTGGGCTATAAAAGCTTGGCTTAGGATTTGACCCCAAGGAGAGGTGGCATTCTCTCCTTCCTCAGTGCCCTGGGAAGCCACCACCTGCCCTCCCTTCAGGCCAGCTCAGGGTTTAGCTGCCGAGGAGGAGTAGGTGGCGGGCTCTGGTTGTGCATGCTTGTGGGCGGTCTCTTCTTTGGCCATCTGGTGGTCCTGTCTTTTCAGCCATCGGGGAAGATGGTATTCTGTTCTTCCTGGCCTGCAAGGCTGTTAACCCCTCACGCTGGCCAATCCCTTCAACTGGGCCCTACAGTATTGGGGCCCGATCTGTATTGGGCCGGACATTACAATATGGTTGATAGCTTGCCCCATTGACGGCTATCTTTTGTGAGGAGCAAGGAAGGAAAGATCTAGCCACTATTACTCCAGGTGATTGAAGAATCGTATTTTAATATGTCTTCCGCAGGTATATCTCTCAAACTTGAATACACTATTGTTGTGATTCTAAATCCTAGCATGTTATTATTTTGATTAACAATTGGTATCATAGCCTCCATGCTAGGATTAGAATCCTTCATATACGATTATTATTTTATCTGAATTTATGGATTAATTTTATGCATTAGTGAAGGGATCTTCTACATAAATCGATCTCCCATTGATAATCAAATATCTAATTTTATTTTATTTTAGATTTGCATGAAATATGATTGTATATGATTTTTGGATTAATAAAAAAGGAAAAAGGAAAGAATTTCACTGTTCATGCCTTTTAACCCGCAGGCCTATTCCTTCATCTTCTTCGCTGTTTTCTAATCCCCCCTTCTAGATCTATTCATGGAGGATGAGCAAAACGTAGGGGAAGATGAGGAGCATGGCATTAGATCTTCCTCGCCGCCGGCCGACGCCTCTGTGTCGTGCGAGGCCGGCGGAAGGAAGCCAAGGTGGCTTCCGCTTTTCTGCCACCGGCAGACGCGCCATAGGGAGAATGCCGGATCCCTCGAGCCCGACCACCCCACGGCCGAGCCCGGCGGACTCCACGAGCCGACCGTGCACCTCGTGGCGTCGCCGGCGCCCTTGGATAAGGGTCGCCGGCCACGGGTGGTGGCCGGCATGGTGGCTACCATGTTAGGCAGCCACAGGTTTCCCAAAAAAAAAAAGAGGAGAAGAACCCTCTATTTTCTTTCTCCTGCAGAGGCCCTTGCCTCCCCTTCTCTCGCAGTCGGGAGCCGCAGTCCCGCGGCTGGCGGGGTTGCTTTTGGCCACCGCACGGTCGCCGCGCGCCTCTAGCGCTGCGGCTGGCCTGGGGGCGTCGCCGGCCACTTGCAGTGGCCGGCATGGTGTCGACAACAGGCGTCAGCCACGCTGCCTTCCAAAAAAAAAATAAATAAAAATAAAAAAATAAAAATAAGGGAGGCGGCGGCTAGAGGAAGAATCTAGGGAGAAAATTGTTTAGGTTTCTTTTGATTGGGTTTGGGTTATGTGAAGCCCAATCCGAATGGGTCGCTCTTTATATAACCAGCCCAGTTTTATTTAATAGGCCAGAATGGATTTTGGGCTGGGGCTAAGAGTTAGTGACTCATTTAATGTTATTTAAATACTGTGTAATTTGAATGAGGGCCCTATGCATATTAATTATTAAAGTATTAAATTAATGAGGTGTCAAATTTTGGACATATCTTGCTACAATATATGCCTTGAATTTTATGATTAATATCTTTGTTTGATCAATCACATTTGATTTTGATTATGATTGTAGTATGTTTGATAGTTATATTTTTGTCACATAAACCATTATTTTTGTAATTGAAATTTTGTTGGGCATAAAGACTATCCTTATTTCCCATTTAAGAGAATAATTTGAAATTGAAGTGCGGTGGTAGCCACCAAAGTGGCACACTCACTGATATTTATCTGATTTTCTCAAAAAAAAGGGTAGCATTGCATTTTGCCAGATCATTGAATGCAATATCTTGTCCGAAGGTGTTATTGTATATGATGATTTGAAAAATGACATGAAGTGATTAATGGAATTGCATTAGCCTAGAATCATCCTTCTGCCCAAAGGTGATGGTGTTTCGAAAGTTGATGTGATTTTGTTAATCGGCTTTATGATATGTTCTTAAGAGTACCTTATAGCAGTTGTATTGTTTGCCCAAAGGTGACTCTACAACGATGCACGAGGCTCTTACCGTAATTAAACTTATATGTTTTTCAAGTTTGATTACGGACTATCTAATTAATAGCCCAAGTTGAGTAGATAGATATCTTGTCATCCATTGATTGCATGCATCACATTTGGATGATATTAAATAAAATATATTGTTTCCGCAGTTTGAATGCCTCTTTCCTTTTCAAGCAAATTGTTTGCTATTGAAACCTTGACTGGAAATAATTATGTGAGATGGAAACGAGACATAGAAATAGCACTGGGTCTCTTAGGTTTAGATTTTGCTTTGGAGGAGCAGCCTTCAAAACCAACAAATAAGAGCACTATCGAATACGAGGCTGAGTATATCAAATGGAAAGAGCTAACAGGCTATGTTCGAAGATTATCAAGCGTTCCATATCTGATTCCATTATGGGTGCTATACCGGACCACGATAATGTTAAGAATTTTTTGGATGCTATAGGACAGCGATTTGTTGAGTCTGATAAGGCTGAGACTGGGGTCCTAATGGATAAATTTATGAATATGAAATATGATGGTGTTTGTGGAGTTAGGGAGTACATCATGAAAATGCTGCACATAAGTTCTAAATTGGAAGCCCTAAAAGTTTCCATTACAGAGCCTTTTCTTGTCTATCATGCTCTTAATGTGAAATTGATTAAATAAACATTGACTTTGGGCTGTCTTGTTACTATTGGTTTGCCCGTCACAAGCTCTAAGTGTGACATTACTGGTTTGTCCATCATAGGCTCTAAGTGTGACATTATTGGTTTGCCTCGTCACGGGCTAGAAATGTGATCGAGATTTGGCCCAAAGTCAGAAAGATAATTGATCCGAATCAAGTAGCAGAAAAAGCATGGAATAGTTCTTTCCATTAAAAAGCTGAAACAAAGTCTTTCCATTGGCCATGGTCCAGCAAAGCTTCCAAAATTCCTCTCACTATCATGACGATGAGACGGAATTTAATTTGTGTCAAAACTTGATCTAGATTTTCTTTTAAATTTTATAATAAAATGATTGAATTATTTTATAATTCTCGTATGGTTGGAAATGACGTTTTATATAATGGTTTGTACAGATTGAATTTGGCTCTAGTTGATAAAGTTTCTTGTGTTACTAAAGTTGGAAAGAAAATGGCTTTAATTCATAAATCATCCTCTATGTTGTGGCATAGATGTTTAGGGAACATTTCAAGGGAGCGAATGGAGAGATTGATGAAAGCTGAGATTCTGCCCTCTCTAAATTTTTCGGATTTTTGATACTTGAATAGATTGCATAAGGTAAAAGCTGAATAAAACTACAAGGAAGGGATCCACTAGGAGCGATTGTCTTTTGGATCTTATTCACCCCGATATTAGTAGACCGTTACCTTCTACTATATGTGGGAACAAATACTTCATAACCTTTATGATGATTTCTCGCATTATAGTTATGTTTACTTGATTAATGATAAATTTCTCGCTCTTGAGAAATTCAACATATTTAAAATGGAAATAGAAAAGCAATGCGGGAAGGGTATTAAAATTGTGAAATCTAACCGTTGTGGTGAATACTATAGTATGTATGATGAGTTCGATCAGAACATGGGTGATTTTGCGAGATTTTGACAAGAATGTAGGATAGTTTTTTAATACACAATGCCAGGAACACCCGAGCAAAATGGTTTTTTGGAAAGGCGTAATCGAACTCTGAAGGATATGGTTAGGAGTATGATGAGTAGAACAAATTTGCCAGAATTCTTATGGGGTGAAGCATTGGAATCTTTCATATACATTCTGAACAGGGTTTTCTAGTAAGCTGTTGAGAAAACTCCTTTTGAATTGTGGACAAATTATAAACCCAGTTTAGCCCATTTTAGAGTTTGGGGCTGACCAGCTGAGGTTAGAATATATAATCCTACTAAAAAGAAATTAGACCCCAAATCCATACCTAATTTTTTTATTGGGTATCTAGATAGATCAAAGGGCTATAAGTTCTATTGTCCTAATCGTAGCACCAGAATTGTTGAGTCTATTACGACAAAGTTTCTGGAGAATGATGTTGGTGATAGTGGGAGTTCTGTATTAAAAAATATTTTTGCAGAATCGAATCAAGTTGTGGTTTCAATTTTCGTTGTACAAGAAAGAGTTATTTCTTCAGCTGATACCACAGTTAATGAAGAACCTAGGCATCAAGAAGAGCCTCACGTTCCTCCTCCAATAGTGGTTGAGTTAGTTTTTTGAACCACAGGTTAGAAGATCATAAATGGAAAGAAGGTCTGCATTGCCTAATGACTATATTATCTACTTACTCGAGAGTGATTTTAATATTGGGCATAATATTGATCCTGTTTCTTTTAATGAAGCATTAACAAGACCTGACTCAAATAAATGGCTGAATGCCATGGAAGATGAAATGCTTTCTATGAGAGAAATAGAGTTGGAAACTTGTTGAACTTCCACCACATGTTAAGGCCATAGGTTGCAAATGGGTTATAAATCCAAGTTAGACTTAAAAAGGGATGTTGAATGACAAAGGGCTAGACCCGTTGCCAAAGGGTTCACTCAGCGAGAGGACATTGACTATAATGAGACTTTTCACCGGTTTCATCCAAAGATTTCTTTAGAATTATCATGGCACTTGTAGCACACTATAATTTGAAGCTTCATCAAATGGATGTTAAGACAGCATTTTTAAATGGAGATCTCTATGAAGAAGTTTACATGAGGCAACCTGAAGGTTTTGTCATAGAGAAAAAGAAAAATTTGGTGTATAAGTTGAACAAATCCATATATGGGCTCAAGCAAGCATCCTGACAATGATATTTGAAATTTGATGAAGTTGTGACTTCTCTTGGTTTGTTGAAAATATAGTGGACCAATGCATTTATCTCAAGATCAGTGGAGAAAAATTCATTTTTTTATTGTATGTAGATATTTTATTTGCTAGCAGTGACCTAGGGTTACTTCATGAGACAAAGAAAATGTTATCTTGCTAATTTTGAAATGAAAGATCTTGGGGAAGCTTCTTTTATACTTGGAATTGAGATACAACGTTGATAGAGACCGTGGCTTGTTGGGACTTTCACAGAAGACATACATACGACGCATCCTAGATAGATTCAATATGCAAAACTGTGCACCCGGTGATGTACCTATAGTAAAAAGAGATAAGTTTAGCAAAGCCCAGTGTCCAAGAAATGAACTTGAAAGAGAATCTTTGAAGAACATACCCTATGCAAGTGCTGTAGGGAGCCTGATATATGCTCAAGTTTGCACTAGACCTGACATAGCTTATGCAGTGAGCGTCCTTAGTAGATTTCAATCGAATCCAGAACAAGAGCATTGGAAAGCAGCTAAGAAAGTTATGAGATATTGAAAAAGACTGAAGGTTATATGCTTATCTTTCAACGTACAGATAATCTTGAGATGGTAGGCTACTCAGATTCTGATTTTGCAAGATGTCAAGATGATCTGAAGTCAACTTCAGGTTATATATGATGGCTGGTGGTGCTATTTCTTGGAAAAGCGTAAGCAAACTCTAGTGGCTTCTTCTACTATGCAGGCTGAATTTGTTGCATATTATGGAGCTACAGTACAACCATTTGGTTGAGGAATTTTATTTCTGGACTGAAAGTTGTTGATTCCATCTTGAGGCCAATTACCATCTACTGTGATAATAGTGCAGCGGTGTTCTTTTCAAATAATAACAAGAGTTTTGGTGGCTCTAAGCATATAGACATCAAGTACTTGGTGGTTATAGATAAAGTTAAAGAAGGGCAGACAAAATAGAACATATAAATACAGAGGCAATGATTGCAGACCCATTGACTAAGGGACATGCACCGAAAGTTCTTAAAACACATATTGCTAATATGGGCATTGTAGAAACCTTTGATGTTTTTGGCTAGTGGGAGTTATTTATGTAAAAAAAAAACTACCATTTTGGCTTGATCCCCTTTTGACGGGATACGTAGGCAACCCATATGCTTCGGGTATAGCCTCTTTCAATAATAATAACATTTATCTCTCTATTTATAATTCTGTATTTTGTGCACAGAAATTATAATTATATTTGAGCATGCCTTTCATATATGTCTTTATGATATCATTTTGATCTCGAGATATAATGCATAAAGACATGATGTGAGTCTCTTTTGAGACATGTGGCTTCTTTTGAAGCATTTATGAGGACCGATATGAATTAGCATATCTTTGATCACATTTTGGTGCTAAGTTCATACTACATACTACCACATTGGTTGGAGGATGGGGATCCATGTCGATAAGGATGTTCGCATTTGTAGCTGTGGAGTGGTCTTACATTGATTAAATGGTGTAACGACTTTCATATTCAATGTTGATGTTCTTGTTGGACCGGATCATGTATCCAAGGTAATTATCATTTGAGCTATATGTGTGGCCACTTTTGTAGTCTAACCCGAGAATCGTTTTCAAAACAAAGTTTTTAAATTAATATGACAATCCGTGTTCGCCCAAGTGGAAGAATGTTAGAATAATTTCAAAATATGGGCTTACACTGATTGCGTATTTTTGTTTTATAAAACGGGTTAGATGTATAGCTCAGAATGGTACTATGGTTAAGCCCAATATGGATGTGTGATCATTTTGTTTTATGGACTTTGGTGCACCTTGGATGTATAGGATGAGTCCTATTTATTGTGGTAATTTTGGTATGTAGGCCAGGAAACCCAATTAGGATTTTAGAGCCTTTAATGGGAAGGCTCCTCTATGTTTCCTATACAAAGGCTAGGTCTCCCTCTCTTCTCCATATGGTTGATAGCTTGCCCTATTGACGGCTATCTTTTGTGAGGAGCAAGGAAGGGAAGATCCAGCCGCTATTACTCCAGGATGATTGAAAAATCATATTTTAATATGTCTTCCGCATGTATATCTTTCAAACTTGAATACACTATTGTTGTGATTCTAAATCTTAGCATGTTATTATTTTGATTAACAGTTCAAAGCTAGGTGGCTTTTCTTTCATATGATTATGATAAACATTAAGAAAGTACATAGGCAAACGCATGTCCGAAAACTAGTCATGGGCATCGGGCCGTGCCGGGCCGGCCCGGCCAGGCCCACCGGGCCACAGACTAAACGGGTCGTGCCGGCCCGGCCCGCTTCGTAAGCGAAGCCCCGGCCCGGCCCTAGGCCCGTGGATTGGCGGGCCGTGGCCCGGCACGGCACGAGACGGGGCCGTGCCTGGCCCTGCGCCGATTGCTACCAACAATCTGACCCCGTCTTCGACCCCTCCGCTTCCTCCTCCTACACCCCCCTCCCTTGCGACTCGCCCCGTTGCCGCGCCCTCGACGTCTCCGCCTGCCGCAACTCCTCCGGCAGCAAAGGAGGCTCATCGTGCCTCTACTAGGTCTCCTACGGCGACGGGTCCTACACCGTCGGGGATTTCGCGACGGAGACGGTGACCCTCGGCAACTCCGCCCCTGTCGCCGGCGTCGCCCTTGGCTGTGGCCACGACAACGAGGCCCTCTTCGTCGGCGCCGCGGGGCTCCTCGCCCTTGGCGGCGGGCCCCTCTCGTTCCCCTCCCAGATCTCTGCCCGTTCCTTCTCCTACTGCCTCGCCGACCGCGACTCCCCGGCGAGCTCGACCCTCGAGCTCGGCGGCGGCGGCGCCGCCTCCGCCCGGCAGTGGCCGCGCCGCTCCTCCACAACCGGAAGCTGGATACCTTCTACTACGTGGGTCTCTCCGGCATCAGCGTCGGTGGGAAAATGCTGTCGATCCCGCCGTCGTCGTTCGCCATGGACGAGAGCGGGAGCGGCGGTGTGATCGTGGACTCCGGGACGGCGGTGACGCGGCTCTAGGCGGAGGCGTACGGGGCGCTGCGGGACGCGTTCCGGTGGGAGACGTCGGGGCTGCCATCGGCGGAGGGGATGTCGCTGTTCGACACGTGCTACGACCTCTCGTCACGGAGCAGCGTGGAGGTGCCGACTGTGGCGTTCCACTTTCCGAAAGGGCGGGAGCTCCGGCTGCCGGCGAAGAACTACCTCATCCCGGTAGACGGGCCGTGCCGTGCTTGGCCCGCGGGCGTGCCAGCCCAGGCCCTTATGGGCCGTGCCGGGCTCGGCCCGCGGGCCAGAAAGTGGGAACCCAGCCCGGCCCCCTTTTATGGGCCGTGCTAGGCACGACCCATTACTGTAGCATGGCACGGCCCGCTTCGTGCCGGGCTGTGCCGGGCCATGGGCGGCCCGGCCCAGTGCCCATCTCTACCGAAAACCAATCAAGGAAATTTTCTAATATTTCTGCACTAGATAGGTCCAGCAAAGTCAAATCAGTCTGGTTCCGAAGCCATGGAGGGAATTTGGGCCCTAGTGGACAAGACGTCATGATGATGTAGCTAGCGTAATTTAAATGGAGGAAGCCAATCTTGACTCACATTTACTGACAATAAGTTATAAGACAGATCCAAACTTGATAAGCTTGTGAGGTTGGCGAAGTGGGCTTCAGTCAGTGCACCTGCCAAGGAATTTGCTGCGAGATTCAGATAATAAAGGGCAGATAACTTCCCCAGTGATGCAGGAATTGAACCATCCAATAAATTTAAACCAAGATCAAGATAGCCCAAACTTTGGAGTGCTCCAATCTGATTGGGCAAAGGACGGCTAAGATTGTTCTGTTGCAAATTAACATGGGGTAGTGTAGAGGGAAGGCTAGGAAGAGTAGCACGAAACAGACGCAAGACAGAAAGAGAAGGGAGCATATTGATCACATGAATCCAGTTGGATGCTTTTGAGAGGTTGACATTACTCATGTCAAGATGCTGCAGGAAACGGATCGATGGTAACCAGCCAAGATTGTCAACATCCCAAGAGTACTGAAGGTTTGAAGCGAGATCAAGATAGAGCAAGTTTGAGAGGTTCCCGAGTTGGTGAGGGATTGTTCCACCAAACCCAGCATTAGAGAGGATTAGATACTCCAACTTGGCAAGAGATCCAATGAAGTTCAGGGATTGGGGCACCACTAAAATTGTTCATGCTCAAATCCAAATAATTCAGATGTCTCAAGTGAAGTAGTGAAGGACTTACCTCACTTTTATCAGGACGACGTCCGTCATATGGGTAAGGGTAGTGGAGGTCAAGCTTTACGACATGTCCGGTCATGGTGTCGCATCGAATTCCTCTCCATCTGCAGCGGTCTTTTCCATTCCAAGAGAGTCATCTGTGGGCATTATAGATGCCCTTTCGTATGCTAAGAAGAGCCTTCCTTTCCCTCTCTATGCAGCCTCCCTGACCCGGAACTATTTTCACTGAAACAGAGGCATAGTTGCACGGATCCACAGAAAAGGAGGAACGCGATCCAGATGGCATAAACAAGAGGAATGGAAGTATTGGTTGAAGCCATGAGATCTCCCTATGCGAAGGGGCAAAGGGAGGATAGCTTGTTGAGACAACTGAGTTCAGAGGGAGACGAGAATGGGATCCTTTTAAGTGATCCTTTGTCATGTATGTTGCTGGAAATTGGACCCGGAGGCCGCCGCGAAGCCGGAAAAGGAGGAGCTTCGGCGCCTGAGAGGGCAGACGGCGGGGCGCCGGCCGGCCGCGTCCTCCGCTGGAGAGTGGAAGAGAGCAAAGAGGGGTGGTGCGTCCAGTCCTGTCCTGTCCTGCAAAAAAGCCGGTGGCCGGGCTCCCCGGCGCCGGCCCTCCGATGCTTAAGTCAGAGGGGGGAGTATGTGGAGAGAGCAAGCAGGAGAGCATTGTGTCTGTGCTGTTTGCTTCTTTTTACCCGGTCCAGGAGGGTTCTGTCCCGGGCCCCCCTCTCCTTTTCCCCCCAGATTTTCTTTTATAGAAGTATTTTTGTTACCTGAGAGGTGACAGGAGGTTTGTCCTCTTTTGTAATAATTGGGCACGATTTGGCCCATTAATGGTGTAGTGGAGAACGGGACCGAATCGGACCGGAATCAGGGAGTTGTCACGGTCGATCGGACCTGTTGGAGTGGTTGAACCGCCGGCCGTGGTGGGCCTGGGGTCCGTGGATGGTAAGTGCATTTATTACCGAATGAACCGGCGGTCAGGGAGAGCCATACGCTCTGATGGTTCAGTGATCCGAAGATCGTCTTGGGCCGTGCTCATTAAATGACTGAGTGCATCGGAGACTTGAGGGAGTCTCATGCATTAATGGCAGGTCGTGCCGAATACCTGCGGAGATCTTATGCCTTGATGGCTTGGAGATAGTGGCAGGTTGTAGTAGAGTCGCGTGTATAGCCGCCAGGCCTTTCGAGAAAGTTAGGCGGGGAGGAGTATTAGTGAGGGCATCGGCTCGGCAAGGGTGCCGAGCCGAGCCGGTCGCCCATAGGGGCGCCCTGTGGCGGGGTTGCTTCGAGTACTCCTGGTCGGCGCCCTTTGGGCGAACACCTTCTAGCCGAGCGCCTCTATTTGGCGCTGTCTCTAGTCAGCGCTTTCTAGTTGAGCGCTTCTCTGGTCGGCGTCCGCTGGTCGGCTGTTCCTATCCGAGCATCTCTACTTGGTTATTTTGATTGGGCGCCTCTTGGCGCTCTCTCTGGTCGGCGCCCTTTAGTCGAGCGTCTTCCTGGTCGGCATTCTTTGGCCGAGCATCCTCCTGGTCGGCGCTCTTTGGCCGAGCGCCTTTCCGGTCGACGCTCTCTAGCCGAGCGCCTCCGCGGCGGTATGACTTGGGGTTTTTCCCCCAACACTACCCCCGACTTCCGAGTTCCAGTTGGCTACCAGCTGGAGCGTGGGAAGTAGCTTTAGTTGGGGCATTACGGATTCCGAAAATTTTAATTTGTTGCGCGTTTTGAATTATCGAGCGCTTTGAGGTGCCTTTAATAGGCGGCGTCTCTCTTTTCCCGAAGAGTCTCATTATTGGGACACTTTTTGCGAAGCGTCCTCTCGTCGTGGGCTCATGATGGGGCCGCACGATCCGATGGGGCGCTTCGGCGTCCGAAGCGCTAGCCCTAATTAAATGCGTCGTTCTGTCTTTTGGACCGACACGCGTCGCCATCTAAACAGGATACAGCATTTTTCTCGCTGATCTGGGCCGTTGGGGAGGTCTATTTAAACTCTCCCCTGGCCCCTTGTCCTCTTTCTATTGCCTTCTGCTTCCAGCTTTCCTTCCAGTCTTCCTCAGACCGAAGTTCCTTCTCTCCGGCATTTCCCTCAGGTCCCTCTTCTTTTTGATTTCTTTTTCTCGCTTGCAATGGGTTCTCTCCCTAGCGAAGTTGAGTCCACCATGAGCGTCCTGGAGGTCGAGATGACCGAAGAGTGGTTCTTCCCTCTTCACGGGTTCCGTTTGGAGCCCGCCAGGCGGAGGGACCGGATAACCGATCCTCCGGTAGGCCGGATCGGAGTGCATCTGGGATCGCTCTGGGCCGGCCTCCGATTTCCTCTTCACGGCTTCGTGAATGAGTTGCTAACGGTGTGCCAGTTGGTTCCGGCGCAACTCACTCCGAACGCCTGGAGGACGGTGGTCGGTTTTCTATCCCTGTGTTTACTGCAGGGGATTCCGACTTCTGTCAACGTCTTCCGGCGACTTTTTATTTTTAAGTCGAATCCGGGAGACGGAGAGTGGCTGTATATCGCCCTTCGGGTGGGTCGGCCACTTTTTCATGGTGCCCCCTCATCCATTCATGGCTGGAAGGGGAAATTCTTCTTCCTTGGTTCTGCACTGTCCTGGGGGTTTGACCCCAGGTGGGGACCGGCTCAGCTTAAGTCCATCAACAAACCCCCCAGACTTTCTCCGCGTGAGCAGGAGATCTTCGACGCCATCCGCAGCCTCGGGGACGGCATCTTACTGAACGGCCTCATATGTGAGGACGCTTTGGTAAACGTGGGCTTGAGCTCGGCGCGTCCCCATGGTAAGAGTAATTTCAAGGTGTATTTATTTCCTTACTGTTCTAATGTTCTAATCCTTTTTGCCTTTGCAGATATCGCAAAGATGGTGACGAAAAGCGAAGTCCTCTACGCCCGCTTTCAAAAGAGGGCAGCCGAGCTCTCGGGCGAGCCCACCGAGCCGAGGAAGAAGCAGAAGGTCTCGGCGACCCCGGCGACCCCGGCGCCTCCGGCGGCAGCAGTGGCCGAGGCGGGTCCTTCTCGCCCCGCTCACTCCGAGACGGGTCCTTCTCGCCCCGCTCACTCCGAGGCGGGTCCTTCTCAGCCTGCGCGCCCCGAAGCTGGTCGGAGGGAGGGCGCGGATTCCGGGGGCTCGGGCTCCAGAGGAGCCTCGATGGCGCCCCCATGCCTGGCGCCCTTGACGCAGATTCCTGGTCGGCAGGACGCTTCAGTTGCCGACCAGGGGAGGAGTTCTGCGGGTCCCGTGCTTGCACGCCCCGCCATAGTTGTGCGGCGGTCAGATCGGCCGCTTGTGCGACCCCAGCCCCCTAGCTCCGAGCCGGGGAGCAGTCAGGGAGCCTCGGGGTCGGCTCCGCCTAGGCCAGCCGATGCTGGCCTCCCGGGCCCATCGGGCTCGGTGGAACGGGTGCCCCTTGCACCCACCTGGTCGGTGTTCGAGGGTGATTCAGCCCTCGAAAACCCTCGAGTAGCGCTTGAGATATTCCGGGTCGTGCTGCTCCCAGCCGACCGGGCCATGATGCAGTCCATGAGCTATAATGCTTTCATGGACTTTACCCGCTGCAACGCCGTCCGGGTAAGTAAAATTCTCCACCTGTGTAATCTGTATAGATTTTCTACTAGTGGCGCCTTATGTTTTTCTTTTCGTCTCTTTTACAGCATTTGCACGAGACGGAGATGCTGATGCACCTAGTACAAGAATACCGGGAGAAGGCCCGGAGGTGCCAGCGCGGGTATGACGAGGCCCAGACGAGGTACACGGCCGCCGAGGTGAAGTACCAGGCCTCCGAAGCGAAGTACCAGGCCTCTGAGGCCGAACGACAGGTGCTCCAAGAAAAGGTCGGAGCATCCGAGGGAAGAATTCGAGCTCTTACCGCCGAGCTCGATGAGAAAAAGGGCGCGCATGCGTTGGCGAGGTCCGAGCTGCGCGCTGCTGAGGCTCGATTGGCCGAAGTCGAGCAGGCGCTGGCCTCCCGCGAGCAGGAGGTGGAGAATGCCCGCCTCCGACATTCGAAGCTCGAGCGGAAAATAAAAACCCTCGAGAAGAAGGCCACCTACCACGAGGCTCGGGAGCTCGAGGCTCGGGAGCAAGCTCAGAGCGCGGTGGCGCTCTTTCACGAGTCGGAGGAGTTCCGCGACCTCCTGAAAGAGGAGGGCGTGAATGGGCTGATCCAGGGCTTCCGGAATTTCCGCAATCAATTGCGGCGGCTCCTCCCGGATTTTGACGTGAACTTGCTCCAACCGGGAGCAGAGGTCGAAAGGCCAGATGCGGAGGCGGATGCTCCGGAGGCCGAGGCGACCGAAGCCGCCCCCGAGGCTACTCCCATCGCTGCCGAGGCCGAGGAGGTCCCGACTGCTGAGCCCGCCACTCCCGACACTGCCGAAGCCGAAGTGGTCGGGCTCGGGCCTTAGAGTGTAATTTTGTTTTGTTTTGTAAAGTCGGGATGGCCTCCCGTACTTGTAAGGGCCGAACCCGAATTTTGTACTTAGCCTACGGGCCTTTTTGAAATGAATATACATTTTTTTTTCCTGGAAACTCGTCTATCGTAGTCCAAGTTTCTCTGCTCGGATCTGTTTTAGGTTCCGAGGATATGGGCTCTAGGGCCTGAGCTTTACCCGCCACAGGGTTTGAGTTTAAGTTTGGTTTGCCGAGCTCCATTGCTCGGTCCTTCAACCAGTGGTATAGCAACGCTTGTGCTTATACCAAGGATTTGGGCTCGGAGAGTCTTCCCGAGCTCAGTCCAGAATTCGACCGAGCCCTAAGGCGGTCTCTAGGACTTAAAATTTTTGCGAAGTTAGTGAACTTCGATCCTCGCGTTGCCGGGGCGGACCAGATTCGTTTCCAACGAATGGGTCGAATGCTCGTCAGCTCGTGACGGAAATTCACCGGACTTAGTATAATAATGTGCTGGTGTCATGAGCACTCCTTCGTCGAGGCGATTGAAGACGCTCCTCTGCTCGGTGTCCATTCTTTGAGGACATCGGCAGAGAAAAATCCAAGAACAGAATAGATAATGTAGAGACATTAAATAAATGAGTACCTTGTACCGTGTGCGTCCTTGCGCCTAGGCGACTGAAGACACTTCTCTGCTCGGACTCCGTTCTTTGGGGATGTCGGCAGAGAAATCCAAGAATAGAATAGATATAGAGACATTAACGTTAAGTAAATGGGTACCTTGTACCGTGTGCGTCCTGGCGCCGAGGCGACTAAAGACGCTTCTCTGCTCAGACTCCGTTCTTTGAGGATGTCGGCAGAGAAATCCAAGAATAGAATAGATATAGAGACATTAACGTTAAGTAAATGGGTACCTTGTACCGTGTGCGTCCTGGCGCCGAGGCGACTAAAGATGCTTCTCTGCTCGGACTCCGTTCTTTGAGGATGTCGGCAGAGAAATCCAAGAATAGAATAGACAATATAGAGACATTAACGTTAAGTAAATGGGTACCTTGTACCGTGTGCGTCCTGGCGCCGAGGCGACTAAAGACGCTTCTCTGCTCGGACTCCGTTCTTTGAGGATGTCGGCAGAGAAATCCAAGAATAGAATGGATATAGAGACATTAACGTTAAGTAAATGGGTATCTTGTACCGTGTGCGTCCTGGCGCCGAGGCGACTAAAGACGCTTCTCTGCTCGGACTCCGTTCTTTGAGGATGTCGGCAGAGAAATCCAAGAATAGAATAGACAATATAGAGACATTAACGTTAAGTAAATGGGTACCTTGTACCGTGTGCGTCCTTGCGCCGAGGTGACTAAAGACGCTTCTCTGCTCGGACTCCGTTCTTTGAGGATGTCGGCAGAGAAATCCAAGAATAGAATAGACAATATAGACATTAATGTAGAAACATTAAGCAAATGGGTACTTTGTACCGTGTGCGTCCTGGCGCCGAGGCGACTAAAGACGCTTCTCTGCTCGGACTCCGTTCTTTGAGGATGTCGGCAGAGAAATCTAAGAATAGAATAGACAATATAGAGACATTAACGTTAAGTAAATGGGTACCTTGTACCGTGTGCGTCTTTGCGCCGAGGCGACTAAAGACGCTTCTCTGCTCGGACTCCGTTCTTTGAGGACGTCGGCAGAGAAATCCGGCGATGGAGAACGAGCCGAGCTCGTTGGCTGAAGCTGGTAGAGAACGAGCCGAGCTCGTTTGGCCAATAAAGACCACATCCCAACGTATCGGGGCATCCCGATGAACCGGGGCATCTCGACGTCTCGAGGCATCCCGGCCGAGGTCGGGGTAGGAGCACAAGCCGAGCTCGTCCGGTCAGAGAGGACCGCTACTCAATAGTCGATGGAGCACGAGCCGAGCTCGTCCGGTCAGAGAGGACCGCTACTCAATAATCGATGGAGCACGAGCCGAGCTCGTCTGGTCAGAGAGGACCGTTACTCAGTAGATGGAGCACAAGCTGAGCTCGTCCGGTCAGAGAGGACCGCTACTCAATAGATGGAGCACGAGCCGAGCTCGTCCGGTCAGAGAGGACCGCTACTCAATAGATGGAGCACGAGCCGAGCTCGTCCGGTCAGAGAGGACCGCTACTCAGTAATCGATGGAGCACGAGCCGAGCCCGTCCGGTCAGAGAGGACCGCTACTCAATAGATGGAGCACGAGCCGAGCTCGTCCGGTCAGAGAGGACCGCTACTCAGTAATCGATGGAGCACGAGCCGAGCCCGTCCGGTCAGAGAGGACCGCTACTCAATAGATGGAGCACGAGCCGAGCTCGTCCGGTCAGAGAGGACCGCTACTCAGTAATCGATGGAGCACGAGCCGAGCTCGTCCGGTCAGAGAGGACCGCTACTCAGTAATCGATGGAGCACAAGCCGAGCCCGTCCGGTCAGAGAGGACCGCTACTCAGTAATCGATGGAGCACGAGCCGAGCCCGTCCGGTCAGAGAGGACCGCTACTCAATAGATGGAGCACGAGCCGAGCTCGTCCGGTCAGAGAGGACCGCTACTCAGTAATCGATGGAGCACGAGCCGAGCCCGTCCGGTCAGAGAGGACCGCTACTCAATAGATGGAGCACGAGCCGAGCTCGTCCGGTCAGAGAGGACCGCTACTCATATCTCGACGTCTCGAGCTTTCCGGTAACCGGGGCATCCCGACGTCTCGGGGCATTCTGACCGTGGCCAGGGTAGGAGAACGAGCCGAGCTCGTTGGTTGATGGAGAGCGCACCACGAACTCACGGACATCTTCAGGGAGTCCACGCAGGTACTCCATCATCCCGAGGCATCGGGGCATCCCAACCGTGGTCAGGGAAGAAGAATAAACCTGATGCCATGAGATAATCAGGAAAATTGGTGAGCTCGGAATAAGTTCGCAAACCATCAGTTTATTGTGAAATGAAATTCATAGAATGAAATTCAATGGTTGAATAATGGGGAACCCCTTAGGGTTCTACTGGTGGTACACGCGGAGATTTTCAGAGCTCCAGCTCCGCGGAATGGGAGTCCCATCTAGAGACTCCAATTGATAAGTTCCGGGTCGGCGAATGCGCGTGACTCGGTATGGTCCTTCCCAATTCGGGGCCAGCTTCCCTCGCTCAGTTGGTCGGGAGGTTTCAGCTCTTCTTAGGACAAGGTCCCCTGGTCTGAAAGATTTGACTTTGACCCTGGCGTTGTAGTACTGAGCTGTCTTTTGCTGGTACTTCGCCATACGCACTCGGGCGACCTCCCTTGTTTCCTCGATCAGGTCGAGGTTGCCTCTGAGCTGCGAAGAGTTGGAGCTGGCATCGTGGTGCTCGACTCTTGGAGAGGGGAGCCCAATCTCTAGTGGAATGACGGCCTCCGTCCCATATGTTAGGTTGAAGGGAGTCTCGCCGGTGGGGACGCGGAACGTAGTCCGGTAAGCCCACAGGACATTGTATAGGTCTTCGACCCATTGTCCTTTGGATTTGTCGAGCCTGGTTTTGAGACCCTGCAAAATAGTACGATTTGTTACCTCGGTTTCTCCGTTCGTTTGAGGGTGCGCGACCGAGGTGAAGCGATGGTCAATGCCAAGCTCGGAGCAGAACTCTCTGAAATGGATGTTGTCGAACTGGCGACCGTTGTCAGAGATAAGGATGCGGGGAAGTCCGAATCTGCAAATGATGGACTTCCAGACGAAATCCCGCATCTTCTGCTCGGTGATCCGGGCGAGGGGCTCGGCTTCTACCCACTTTGTGAAGTAGTCGATGGAGACGACCAGGAACTTCCTTTGCCCGGTGGCCAGTGGAAATGGCCCTAGAATGTCAATTCCCCACTGGGCAAAGGGCCAAGGGGAGCTGATAGAAGTCAAAGGAGCCGAGGGCCGGCGCTGAACATTGGCGTTTCTTTGGCACCGGTCACATCTTTGGACGAAATCCATAGCATCCTTCTGGAGTGTCGGCCAATAATATCCTTGGCGCAGAATTTTATGGGCCAATGCTCGCCCCTCCCAGATGGTTTCCACAAATCCCTTCGTGGACTTCGCGCAGGGCATAATTAGCTTCCGTTGGGCGAAGGCATCTGAGGAGAGGAGAGGTGAAGGATCTCCGATAGAGCTTTCCCTCGTATAGTATGTACCGGGTGGCGAGGCGCTTGATTCGGCGAGCCTCTCGTTCATCAGCGGGGAGGGTTTCGTCTTGCAGATAGCTGATGAGTTCATCCATCCAGCTTGGCTCGAGCTCGGTGCAGAGGGTTTGCTCGGGCTCGTCTGTGCTGGGCTTTTGGAGATATTCCAGTACTGCCTCTTTGGGAAGCTCGCTCATGCGAGAGGACGCCAGCTTTGATAGCTGGTCGGCCCTGAGATTCTCCGACCTGGCAATATGTTGAATGTGGAAAGAGTCCAAGGTCGAGGCGAGATCCCGTACCTTCTGGAGATACTGCTGCATGGTCGGGTCTCTGGCTTCGAAGTCGCCCACAATTTAGTTGACGACGAGCTGAGAATCACTGAAGGCCTTCAAGTCCTTCACTCCTAGCTCTTTGGCTAGCTTAAGCCCGGCGACGAGCGCTTCATACTCTGCCATGTTATTGGAAACAGAAAACTCGAGGCGCAGGGCATGCTCGGCGACCACCCCCTCCGGGATGGTGAGAATAAATCCTGCTCCGCTACCCCCCGAGCTTGAAGAGCCATCGACATGTAGAGTCCATGTCAAACTCGGGGTCTGCTCCAGTGGTGGCTCAGGTTCAGGCTCGACCTTATCCGGTATGGTGCACTCGACTATAAAGTCTGCGAGTGCTTGTGCTTTGATCGCCGGTCTGGGCCGGTACTCGATGTCGAATTCCCCGAGCTCAATGGCCCATTTAGTGATCCGACCCGCACGATCTGATCTCTGCAGGATCTGCTTGACCGGCTGGTCAGTCAGCACAGCCACTGTATGAGCTTGGAAGTAGGGTCGGAGCCTCCGAGCCGAGATGACCAAAGCATAGGCGGTCTTCTCAAGCTTGGAGTATCGGGTCTCAGCGTCCCTTAAGACCCGGCTGGTGTAATACACTGGTTTCTAAAGTTTCCCCTCCTCTCGGACCAGGACCGAGCTTACTGCTACAGGGGAAACAGCTAGATACAAGTAGAGGAGCTTACCCTGTTGAGGCTTCGTGAGCAGGGGAGGGGAAGCCAGCAGGTGCCTGAGCTCTTCAAAAGATTGCTGGCACTCGTCCGACCACAAAAAGTTTTTCGGCTTCTTGAGGGCTGCAAAGAATGGAAGGCAGCGCTCGGCCGAGCGGGAGATAAATCTCCCGAGGGCTGCCACTCGGCCCGTGAGCCGCTGTACCTCCTTGACCGTCCTGGGAGGCGTCATCCCTTGGAGGGCTCGGATCTTCTCTGGATTGGCCTCAATTCCTCGTTGTGTAATGATGAAGCCGAGGAATTTGCCGGAGGTGACCCCGAATGCACATTTAGCTGGGTTGAGTTTCATCTGGTACTTTCGGAGCGTGGAGAATGCTTCATTGAGGTCGGCTATGTGGTCTTGCGCCGCCTTGCTTTTCACCAGCATGTCATCCACGTAGACCTCCATGTTTCGGCCTATTTGGTTTTTGAAGATCCGGCTGACCAGCCTTTGATAAGTTGTCCCGGCATTTTTTAGACCGAACGGCATCACTTTGTAGCAGTAGGTTCCCCCGTCGGTGATGAAGGCTGTCTTTTCCTCATCTTCTGGCGCCATGCGGATCTGGTTGTATCCGAAAAAGGCGTCCATGAATGCCAGCAGCTCGTGACCCGAGGTGGAGTCCACGAGCTGGTCGATGCTGGAAAGTGGAAAGCTATCCTTCGGGCAGGCTTTATTCAGGTCGGTGTAGTCCACGCACATACGCCACTTCCCGCTAGCTTTCTTGACGAGGACCACATTGGCGAGCCATTTCGGGTAGGATATCTCCCGAATGAAGCCGGCTTCAAGGAGCTTGCCGACCTCCTCGGCTGCTGCTCGTTGTCGTTCAGGGGCGGCGCCTCGCTTCTTTTGTCGCACGGGCTTGCAGGTCGGCTTCACCTGAAGTCGGTGGACCATGACCTCCGGATCTATCCCCGGCATGTTTGCAGGCGACCATGCGAAGACATCCATATTGTCCCATAGGAAGTTGACGAGGCGACTCCTCTCGTGTTCGCCAAGGCCAGAGCCGACCTGCACGGTTAGCTCGGAAAAGTTCTCTCGTAAGGGAACTTGAATTAACAACTCATCAGGCTCTATCCGCTCTTTCTGGGGGTTGACCCGTGCCTCCATAACTTCAGTTGAGGGCTGGTCAGTCGTTGGGGCAGGCACCTCGGCTGGTCGTCTTGCCTCGTGGGTCGCTAGGTAGCATCGCCTTGCCACCATTTGGTCCCCTCGGACTTCACCGACTCCCTGGCTGGTGGGGAATCGCATCAGCAGGTAGTGAGTCGAGACCACTGCTCGGAGGGCGTTGAGTCCTGGCCTTCCGAGGATGGCGTTGTAAACCGAGGGCAAGCGTATTACAAGGAAGCTCATACCCACGGTACTTTCACGTGGGGCGAGCCCGGCTGTGACCAGAAGGTCGATCTCGCCCTCTACTGGAACTGAATCCCTAGTGAATTCAACTAGCGGAGCATTCATCCTCCGTAGCTGTTCTTTTGTCATCCACATTTTACAATAAGCACCAAAATACAAAACATTCGCCGAGCTTCCATTATCAACCAGGATGCGTTTTACATCAAATTTATTTATGATCATGGAGATGACCATGGCATCATCATGGGGAGTTTCGACTCCCTCTAGATCGTCATCTGAGAAGGAGATGGCTTCAGAGGTGCGCGGGCGCTTCGAGGAGGCTTCTTCCCCTGAGGCTTCTCCAGCCGAGGTCCCGCCTCGGATAGTGTTGATGACGCCGGCGATGGGCCTGTTGGCATTTGAACCTTCAGGCTGTGCTGCTCCTTCGGCTGGCTTCTTCCCTTCACGCCGGCCTTGCACAAACCGATCGAGCACCCCTCAGCGAATGAGTGCTTCGATCTCATTTCAGAGCTGATAACAATCCTCGGTATCATGGCCGTGATCCCGGTGGAAACGGCAATACTTCCGGAGATCACGCCGGATTCTGATGTCTGGCTTCGGAGGTGGGAGCTGGATGCAATCCCGACTCTCAATCTCCATGAGGATTTCAGCCCGAGGAGCATTGAGGGGAGTATACTTTTCATACCTCCCTTCGGGTGCACGGGCCTACAGTGGGAACCTCGGGCGGAGTGGTGACCTCTGCTGTGGCGGTCCTCTCAACCGGGGTGGACTCTTCGGGCGGGGCGGATTCTTAGCTCGTCGCGGAGACGGGCTTCTGGGCTGGCCGCGCTCCTCGCGACGTCTCTTCTTGGGGTTTTGCTCGGTCCCGCCCCGCCTAACCGCCACGGCCTCTTCTGCCTTGGCATACTTCCGCGCCCGAGCGAACATCTCAGTGAGGTCCGCAGGGAAATTCTTCTCGATCGAGAAGAGGAATCTGTAGGACCGGGCTCCAGTCTTTAGTGCTGACATTGCGATGGATTGGTCAAGCTCCCGGACCTCCCATGTTGCGGCGGTGAATCGGTCCAAGTACTCTTTGAAGGATTCTCCCTCCTTTTGTTTAATGTCTAGGAGGGAGTCGGATGTCCGCCGCTGGAGTTGGCTGGCAGCAAAGTTGCCAGCAAATTGTCTGCCAAGCTGCTCAAAGGAAGAGACAGTACTCGGCTTCAGCCCGGTAAACCAAAGCCGGGCTGGTCCTCGGAGTGTCGCTGGGAAAGCTTTGCACATCATGGCCTCCGAGGCTCCTTGTAGGGCCATTAAGACCCGGAAACTCTCCAGGTGGTCAAGGGGATCAGCCTTGCCGTTGTAGGGCTCCACCTGGGGCATCTTGAACCGTAGCGGAACCGGTTCATCTTCAATCTCCGGGGAGAAGGGCGACTTCGTAGTAAACTCAAAGTCGTCATCACGCCCCGATTTCCTGCCATGGAGTGCCTGGATTTGGCGCTCCAGCTTCTCGACCTTCTTGTCGAGTTCATCATTCTGGAGGATCGCTGCAGCGGTTCGTTCGAGCGCAGGTTGCCCTGGAACCGACTCAGCTTCTGAAGGCTGTGGCCAGCCTCCGTAGCCTCTGGCTGGGTGCTCTCTCCAGAGAGAGGCCTGGACTTGGGAGTCATGACCTCGAAGGGGAAGTCCGCTTGTAGGAGGCTCCGGTTGAGCTGGAGCCGGAGGAGGCGGTGCCGTTGGGATGCCCCTGGGTTGCAAGCTTTGGACAGCGGTAGCCAAGGCTTGCACTTGTTGCACCAGGGCATCAAACTGCTCCGGCCGAACCTGAGGGGTTGACTCGGCCGGAGGTGGTGAGTTCCGGACGGAATGCTCAGGACTGGGTGGAAGACGTCGAGAGGCGTTGGAAGCCCCTTTGCTTCTTAGCTTCATGGCAGCGAACTCGGGCCCTTCCTCTAGCGCCAACTGTTGCTGGAAATTGGACCTGAGGGCCGCCGCGAAGCCGGGGAAGGAGGAGCTTCGGCGCCTGAGAGGGCAGACGGCGGGGCGCCGGCCGGCCGCGTCCTCCGCTGGGGAGTGGAAGAGAGCAAAGAGGGGTGGTGCGTCCAGTCCTGTCCTGTCCTGCAAAAAAGCCGGTGGCCGGGCTCCCCGGCGCCGGCCCTCCGATGCTTAAGTCAGAGGGGGAGTATGTGGAGAGAGCAAGCAGGAGAGCATTGTGTCTGTGCTGTTTGCTTCTTTTTACCCGGTCCAGGAGGGTTCTGTCCCGGCCCCCCCTCCTTTTCCCCCCAGGTTTCCTTTTATAGAAGGATTTTTGTTACCTGGGAGGTGACAGAAGGTTTGTCCTCTTTTGTAATAATTGGGCACGATTTGGCCCATTAATGGTGTAGTGGAGAACGGGACCGAATCGGACTGGAATCAGGGAGTTGTCACGGTCGATCGGACCTGTTGGAGTGGTTGAACCGCCGGCCGTGGTGGGCCTGGGGTCCGTGGATGGTAAGTGCATTTATTACCGAATGAACCGGCGGTCAGGGAGAGCCATACGCTCTGATGGTTCAGTGATCCGAAGATCGTCTTGGGCCGTGCTCATTAAATGACTGAGTGCATCGGAGACTTGAGGGAGTCTCATGCATTAATGGCAGGTCGTGCCGAATACCTGCGGAGATCTTATGCCTTGATGGCTTGGAGATAGTGGCAGGTTGTAGTAGAGTCGCGTGTATAGCCGCCAGGCCTTTCGAGAAAGTTAGGCGGGGAGGAGTATTAGTGAGGGCATCGGCTCGGCAAGGGTGCCGAGCCGAGCCGGTCGCCCTGGGGCGCCCTGTGGCGGGGTTGCTTCGAGTACTCCTGGTCGGCGCCCTTTGGGCGAACACCTTCTAGCCGAGCGCCTCTATTTGGCGCTGTCTCTAGTCAGCGCTTTCTAGTTGAGCGCTTCTCTGGTCGGCGTCCGCTGGTCGGCTGTTCCTATCCGAGCATCTCTACTTGGTTATTTTGATTGGGCGCCTCTTGGCGCTCTCTCTGGTCGGCGCCCTTTAGTCGAGCGTCTTCCTGGTCGGCATTCTTTGGCCGAGCATCCTCCTGGTCGGCGCTCTTTGGCCGAGCGCCTTTCCGGTCGGCGCTCTCTAGCCGAGCACCTCCGCAGCGGTATGACTTGGGGTTTTTCCCCCAATAATGTAAATAGTGACAACTAGCGGACAAAAAAAATAGACCAACATCTAGAATAAAAAAAGAAAAAGTATTCTCAAGTCAATGCAACTAGCAGTGGACAAGAATGTCCCCTATGCCGTTGGGAAGTAGGCACGACCAATGTTCCCTCTGCTGTGGGGAAGAAGTCGGCGGGTCTAATTTAAAGAAGTTTTGTGTTGGTCTTCTTGAATATAGTTTCAAAGTGTCATTTAATTGCTCTCCTGCAGTTACAACAAGAAGTTTCAAAGAGCCATTTAATAAATTAAAAATTAAATTTTATTACAAAGCCTCAAAATTTATTATGTTGACTTGACCATGCCGCGTCAGAGGCACACAAAACAAATAGCATATTTTGGTACTTTTAAGCTAATTTGCCTCCCTTGCACACCAAAAACAAAAATCTGTCTCCTTGACAGTCGAGTACCACAAAAGATTTTGCACAAGTTGTTCTTGTCAAATTATATATAAGAAATAAGCTGTATGAAAAATTTCCTTAGCAATAATCACAAAAGATCGTGCACAGGCTATTAAATCTATCAGCTACGTAAAGATTACAGCACAATGAGCAGATAAAACTTCAATTTCTTGACTCCCCAAGGAAAAGTGAATGACTAAGCTATTTTTGGCCACCCAAACATAACAGTCTTCTCCATTCACCATTGTTCCCCGTATGGGTTGGCACCACCTAGAATGTCTTGGTTCAGATGCAGGGATAGTGATTTGTGGGATGGGACACGCATCTCTTGCCAACTGTAGTATCAAAAAAAAAAAAAAAATTATGATCACCTGGCTCATCTTTAACACTACGTTTGGATTTTAGGAATGAAAAATTATAACAAGAATTAAATATAGAATCGATACATACATACATGAACACACACACACATATAATTTATAGTTTTTATTTTATTTAATTTTATTTTAATTATATTTTAGTTTTTTATTCTAATTTCATATTTTTATTTGATTATTATGATTTATAATTTTTCTACATTATTTGTTTTTAATTTTCTATATTTATTAATTGATGTTTTTCTTTGTATTAAAGATTACATTTTTTTTTAATTTTATTTAGTTATATTTTTGTTATTCTTAATCCAATTTTTAATTCGTATCTCTCTAAGACGACAAGGCCATAGCGAGATATGTTTCATCTAGCATAAAAGGGAGCGCCAATTTTAGTCTCCACCACACATGATAGCTTGAAAATCTTCTGTTGCTGTGATTGTTGCTACCGATATAAAACTATCGTTGCTATCATAATTGCCTTTCAATGGCTGCACCCCTCGTCACTTGTCCACCGCTACTACTACTGGATAATCTAACTCGAGGAGATGGAGCGGTGTCATTGGGGATGATGGCAAAGAATAGACCTAGACCAACATCGGTTGCCAAGGAAGTCCACAAGATATGGTGCGTAGAGGACAGAAGGGAGGATGGAAAATTTTTTATTTTTAATTAAGTTACTGATGTGGCTAGGCCATGGCAGCATGTAAGATGTCAGCAACCACAATCTTTTGTGGGGGGGTGTATGAGGCTGTTTCCCTACTCGACACCAAACTCCAATTGTGGTACGAGTCGGTTAGACCCATCACTCACCCAAGTGTGGGAGGTCCGACCGTACCACAAAGTCCCGCGGTTTTAAAGAAGGCCAGGTTAACTTATGGTCCAATCAAACAATGGTGAAAAACTAATTCCTCTGGTGGGTGGGAAAACTACTTTGGAAAGACCTAACCTAGTACCCATTATATTTGCTATGTTTTTTTTTTTTTTTTGTTGAACGGGCTTCTCACTACACACGACGATGAGAAAGCCCATAACTATCATAAGATAAAACATAATAATGTCTGTGGCACATGATCGGAAGGACCCAAAATACAAATTCAGAATGATGAGTTGCATTTATTCCTTGGTTTAGGTCATGTAAGCTTTGATGCCAGTTCCCAATAGCAACTTTTCAATATATACCATATTTAGATTCCAAACCCTTTTGACGATGGAGGAAAAGAAGATAATTCTTCCCCCTCTTTTAACAAAAAATGAAAACTACTTTGGAATGACCTAACCTAGGACCCAATATCTTTGCTATGTTCAATGGGACATCTATTCCTTGGTTTAGGTCGTGTAAGCTTTGATGCCAGTTCCCAATAGCAACTTTTCAATATATACCACATTTAGATTCCGAAATTTGATCCATTGGTCAGGTTCATATCCCCGATCTATAAAGTAAACTACTCAACTATTATCATATAATGAGCTGTAGCTCTAAAATTTACCTTGCCAAATAGTATTGATCGTTTCAAAATTAATTAGAAACTTGAGCTGTTCCCGAGCCAGACCCTATCCAGCTAGAAACTGATAGTTAATGGGTCGGGTCCACTTTGTTTTTATGATATTTGCATCTTTTTTAAAATGAACGGGGTTCTGAAAATATCATGATAAAGTCTGTGAAGCATGGTCTCATCATCAAGATATTGAGCAACTTTATTGCTTAAAAATACACAATATAATGGACCTCAATGAAATCCTTATTAGTTGTTTTATTGTTTGTTAAAACTGCTCAGGTAGTGATATAGATAGTGATATATTATTAATTATTAATAACTGTTGCTGATGCTAATCACTATTCACCATAATAGAGAATATTTTTTTTTTTGTTATCACTAGATCAGTAAGTATTTGACCCTTGTAACAGCCATTGTGACAATATGATGCTCTTCTTTTTAAAAAATATGATATTGTTTCAAATCGCCAAATGAAGAGACGGAACTGATTAAGGCCCTGTTTGGGGGAGCTTTTGGAGGGCCAAAAAGCACTTTCTGGCCCTCCAAAAGTACTTTTGGGGAAAAAAGTGTGTTTGGTAAAATTTCCAAGAAGCTGTTTCAGCTTTTGCGGGAAGCTGAAAACAGCTTTTTGGCAGAAGCTCCAATTTGGAGCTTTGGGAGGAAGCTGTTTCAGCTTTTTCGGAAAGCTCTCTTTTTGACAAAAATGCCCCCATTAAAATCTAATAATTACATAGCTTGCCCCTTTATAAACCTAAAAAATCTGGTTGAGCCAAGAACCCTAGCCGTCAGAGTTCTTTCCGTAAGAGAAGGTATTTTTTTTTTAATTTTTGTATGCATTCCTTGACCAATATTTTAAAATAAAAAAAATTTAATCCTTCTCTGCACTTTCCAAAACCAATGTGTTGTTTTTTTTTTTTTTAATCATCACCTCGCGGCCCGTCCTCCTCGATCATGGACCACGAAGAACCCCCCTGGACCACGGCATCGCGGTCCAGGCTGTGGCCGCGACACCGTGGACCGCAGCATTGCGGTCCACGATGCCTCCTCTCTCGCCACGGGTGAGACAGAGGGAGGATCTCTCTCTGTTACAGAGAGATCCTCCCTCTGATCAAGCTGCGACACCGTGGACCGCACCACCACGGTCCACGGTGCCTCCCCTTACAGAGAGAGAGGATCTCTCTCTGTTACAGAGAGAGAGGATCTCTCTGTAACAGAGAGAGAGGATCTCTCTCTATAACACAGAGAGATCCTCTCTCTGTATGCTTAATGATCTCGCGGTCCACGGTGGACCGCGAGATCCTCTCTCTGTTGCAGGGAGGAAGTTCTCGTGGACGGCGAGCTCTTTTCCCTCTCTGTTACAGAGGGAGAGAGAGAGAGAGAGAACAGAGAGAGAAATCTCTGTTACAGAGAGAGAGATTTCCCTCTGTGGTTCGGGTGGACCAAATTTTTCCTCTCTCTTCGGGTGGACCAAGTTTTTCCTCTCTCTGTTACAGAGAGAAAGATAGATTTGTATTTAAAATTTTAATGGAGTTTGGTAATATTATTGTTGCCTTCTAACTTATGATTGGATCATTTTCTGTCAGGTACTATCACCTAGTGGCTCAGAAATTTGCAATCTCCATTGCACTTTGAAGCTTTAAGAAGTAAGAATACTCCTTTTATTCTTAATTAGCCAAAATATTTTATGCTTATACTTTTGACTTAAAGTCCAAATTACTACTTACATTATCATTCTTCAACAAAATTCACTGCTAGTGATTCCAAGAATGGACATTTAATGAATATTGAAGCATGTTTTAATTAAAAGATCTTACACCTTATTGTCATTTTAGTGGTGCATACTATTGTTACTAATACTTCCAATATTGCCAAGAAGATATTGGGTACTCAACATCGTATTTGGCTAATATTGGGAACTTGACAATGTAATATGTTTTGGCCTGAGCGTAGTTAGTGCAAGCAACAAAGTGCAGTTAGGCACAGGTTTATAGTGCAAGCAACAAAATGCTTATAGTTCTATCAAATAATTGCCTCTTATTGCATGCCTTGTCTAATATCTCATTGTTTTTCTAATATGCTTTACAAGGTGTTTTATTCATATGGATGAAATCATGACTTATGATTGACAAAATGTTTCATGTCTTTGTTGTTGCATTGTAAGAAAAACAAATGTCTAAGAAGAGCCAACATACCCTTGCTGGTCCATCAACCCAAGATGAGAAGAAGAGGAAGGCCATTTGGAATGAAAAATTGATAGAGGAGTTTATCGATATATGTATTGGTGAAGTTGAAGCTGGTAATCGCCCAGGAACACATTTCAATAGGTTAGGGTGGGCCAATATAATTAAGAAATTCAATGAGAAGACTGGAAATCAATATGACTACAAAAATTTAAAAATAAGTGGGATAACCTGAAAGCAAATTGGAGCATTTGGATGAAATTGGTGGGAAAGGAAACAGGACTTACATAAATACTGAATAAATTGGAGCATTTATCTGAAACCACAAAAAATACTGATAACATAAATAAAATAGGCTTACAATTTATCTTAGAAAGAAGCGTACCAAAAATAATTACAAAAATATAATATACTAATACCATGTGATCTTAAATCGTTACCATGACTGTTATAGCATTATAAATCCGGCGATAAGGATGCAACTTGGGTTGGGTTCGTACTCAAAAATTTCAACTTGATCTCAAGGGGGGTTTGCTTAGGTTAACCTTCAGCCTAATTCAAACTCAACACTAACCCAACTCAGACCTGACCAAAACTATCATGGCTTAATCTAACTCAATACATAAACAAATTGATGACCCAAAGATTGATTTAAAGATTGATTTTGATGATCACAAAACCTTGAAGTATAAATACTAATGTTTGTGTTGCAAGAAGAAAGATAATTTGTTTTGCAAGGAACATAGCAAGTTGGAAAAATACAAGAAGGCCTCAAAAGCTCTCAAGAAAAGTTGGAAGAAAGCTACACTTTATATGCCCAAGTTTCAAGTTCAAATTATTCAAGTTAGAGGAGCAAATTCAAAGAAAGATTCAAAAGAATAGTCCTCGAGTCGACTCCTGGAAGTTTAGAGTCGACTCTGGCACTCTGGAGTTTCAAGAAACAGTGCTCGAGTCGACTCCGATACTCTACGAGTCGACTCCGACTGAGAACAAACAAAAAGACAGAGAGTTGATTTTCAGCGCTACAGTGCTCGAGTCGACTCCTACTTCAGCGCTACAGTGCTCAAGTCGACTCCTACTTCAGCGCTACAGTGCTCGAGTCGACTCCTACTTCAGTGCTACAGTGCTCGAGTCGACTCCTACTTCAGCGCTACAGTGCGGAGTCGACTCCCAGCTACAGTGCCGACAGACTACTATTCACAAGTGACTCTTGTTTCAGCCGAGTCGACTCCTACTTCAGCCGAGTCGACTCCAGCACGCTGGGAGGCATAACGGCTAGTTTTTTCTTGATTCCAACGGCTCTATTTTTGTCTCTAACGGCTATATTTTTGTTTCCACTCCCTCTAAAGCTATAAAATCAAGAGGAGAGCTAGGAAAGAAGGGAGGGAAGTGGGAGAGAACATTTAGAAAAGAGATTTCAAAGAGATTACAAAGAAAATCTCCCAAAAGCACAAAAGGGCCATTCAAAGTAAAAGAGAGAGAAGAAGAACATTCAAGTGAATTCCAAAGCTTCCTCTCCAACCGTGTGCTGCCTCGGTGATCCTCTACTTCATGTAAAATAAGAAGAGGGTCAAGTAAAGAAGAAGCCGAGTTCCTTCATCTACAAATTTGTTTGAGGGCTTCTTCTCTTTACTTTACTTGTTTATATTTGCTATATTTGCTTATTTGAGAAGCTTGTATTTGATTTAAACTCTTGTTCTAATATCTTGTAACTTGATTCAATCAAGGGATTGAATCAAGGGGTTAAGGTTTGTTGGTGAGCCAAAGGGAAAACCAACGTTGTAAGGTTGTGGTTGGTGAGCCTTTGGAAAAACCAACTGGGTTGATTGTGAATCCGGAAAACAATCGTTGTAAGGTTGTGGTTGGTGAGCCTTTGGAAAAACCAACTGGGTTTGATTGTGAACCCGGAAAAACAATCGGTTGGTTCTAGTCGGTGAGCCTGTAAAAACCGACCGAGTTCGTTGTGATCTCGCAAAACAACAAGTTGAGTTGTGAGCTTGTAAAACAACCGGCTGTAATCTGAGGGATTATAGTGAAATTCCCAAGAGGTCTTGGGGAGTAGATGTAGGTGCTGGGGTGCACCGAACCACTATACATCTTTGTGTTTGTGATGCCTTATCTCGTGTATTTCATGCCTTACATTCGTACTTGATTATGTAATATCTCTAGCTTTGTTTTCTATAGAGTTATAAGTGATTGTTTAGAATTTGCTTAGCTTCCTCTCCATTCTTATCATACACATAGATTAAAATTGATCATACAACTATAAGTTAATTTTAGATCAATTGCACCCTAAAGCCATAGTATAATTGCTCTAGCTTAATTTTCCACTACTTTACTTGTAATTGCCTAGAGTTTAAAGTAAATAACATCTTATCATTCCGCTGCATTCAATTCAAAGTAAAAATTAGTGAACATAATTTTTAGAAAACCCAATTCACCCCCCTCTTGGGTTGTCACCTTGGGCAACAAATAGTATCAGAGCAGGTGCTCTTCTATTAATTATAGTCTTAACCGACTAGAGCTAAAGATTATGACAACCCCACATAACATATTATTTGCCGAGGGACTTTCCATAAACAGACCTCCACTGTTTGATGGAACTTACTATATTCAATGGAAAGCTAGAATGAAAATTTTTGTTCAATCACAAAACTATAAAATATGGAATATCATTATAAATGGCCCTCACACACTCTCTCAAGCTGTTAATGAAAAAGACCTAGCACAATTAAATGCTAATGCTATGAACATATTATATTGTGCTATTCATGAAACGAAATTTAATGAAATTTCTGCATGCTTATCTGCTAAGGAGATTTGGGATACTTTAAAAAATATTTATGATAAATCTCATATTAGCTCACATATGCTTCAATTGTATACTAACAATGAGACTGCAGAATCTTCCACATTAGCCGAGTCGACTCCCAGTTTGTCCGAGTCGACTCCTAGAGAAGAACAGTCTGAAAGGCAGAGACTCAGTCTTGAAGATCCTGTGAACGAGTCGACTCCAAGTATTTCAGAGTCGACTTCCAAGTTAGCCGAGTCGACTCCAACAAGGCCCGAGTCGACTCCGAGGCAGAACAGTTCAAAAGACAGAGAATCATCCTTTAGGCCTCTGAGAACGAGACGTCTCCTGAAGATCTCGAGTCGACTCCAAGTAAACCCGAGTTGACTCAAGGAAGAAAAAACAACAGAAAAATTCAAAAGCTTCCTAAAGACAAAGAAGAAAAGAAAGCAAGAAGAAAGGAAGAAAGAGATAAAAAGAAAGAAAATCTTGACTAAAGAAGAGTCAAGCAAGAAATTGAAAGCTAGAAGCAACAATGAACTACAAGAGGTAACTAACTTATGTTTTATGGCACTAGAAGATAAAGTAGAATCTGAATCTAATTTTACACCAAATGAATTTCATAAAGAATATTCTTATGATGAACTATTAAATGCTTTTCATGATTTGTATGGTGAATGTAGAAAATTAGCTATCAAAAATAAAAAACATAAAAAGCTAAATCTCGAAATCTCAAAAGAAAGAAATTCTATTGCTGAAATATATGACAAACTAAATCATCAAAAAGGATAATGTATATCAAACATCAAAAGAATGGACATAACAACCTTACCTATAGTTCTAGTACAATTAAATCAAATGGTAAAGTTATTACTATTAAACAGATTTGGGTTCCAAAAGGAACCATATGTCCTAACTCTCAAGGACCCAAGCAAGCTTGGGTACCCAAAATGAAAATATAAGGATGTAGCTGAAGGTGTGCCAAGATACCCATGAAACAAATAGAACTTTCATACAAATAGGTGTTCTAGACACATGTTAAAGAGTGAAACTTAAAATATAATCAAGAAAAGTAATTAAAATAGAAGAAATGAATTCAAGTCCTTCATCTTTCTATACTTTTCTATATTGAGGGATACTTTGTTAATGATTAATCAATTTCCTTAAATTATCTTTTTGAGTCCTCTATATGCTTGATTGAGAGTTCTTATCCAAGGCATTATCTTCTATTGATCATAGACATAAGAATATGTACTTAATATGCTCTTAAAAAAATTATGCATTATAAATACTAATATTAAAGAATTTTTTTTTGGCATATAAAATTAACTTATGCTAGTATGGACTTAATTTCAAAAGACTTTGTCATTGGTTTACTTAGACTATCTTCTGCAAGGTCAAAATTTGCTATGCATATTAACTAAGGAAACAAACAAAAACCAATTTCTAAATCTAAAGATGTTGTTTCCAACACTAAGTTTTCAAAAGCTTACATTGGCTTTGTTCTTGGCACTTAAATTGAAATATTTTCTGCATTGGCACAAACTCACAAAAAGGGATCAAATGAAAAAGGTTTGCAAACTATGAAAGTAAAAGAAGTATCATGGCATAGTTTTGAAAACTGATTTCTTATTAAGTTGTGCACAGAAAATAATATTGAATACAATTATTTCTGCACCAAGAACACCATAAGTAAAATAGGATTAATAGAATCCTTGAAGAAATAAAAAAAGGCAATGTTGTATGATCGTCATCTACTTAAATGATTTTTTTTAAAAGCTATCATCATTGCTTGTCATATATATGGTTTCTATTAGATCTATTTTTGATGAAAACTTCATTTGATCTTCTGAAAAAATAGAAAATGATCTATTGCATATCTTTCATATTTTTCAGTAGTTTATGTTATGCTTGATATGGTCTCTTGAAAATAATGTCAAATCTGATAAAGATATTTCTATCCTTGGATATCATTCATCAAGCAATGCATATAGAACATTCAATGAAAAGATTCGAGTTGTATGTTCGTCCTGTTCCTGCCTACTTAAAAATATGCTAGACAGATCGTTGTTAGAACCGACGAACAACAGTTTAATTTAATTTACTCTTACCTGTTCTACTCGAAGAATAGTGGTTGTAAGAGGTCGATCCACAGGGAGGCGATTGGAGTTGCATAAAAATTAAAACGATCACTCGGATTCAAAATCAATTTTTTGAATGATAGAATAAAAACATTACTTTGAGGATGTTAAATGATTCTCTAGTCTACCAGAGAAGGTTTTTCATTTGAAAATAACGAAAAGACAAATACTTGGAATAGAAGAGCATTTATAAATTTAATAAAATATTTTAGTATTCAAAGGAAAACGTTGGCATGGATTAAAATGGATGAAAACAGTGCTAAAGAGATTGAAACCTGAAACATAAATTGCATAAGAGAAGATTTTATATATTGCATGAAAGAAAAATTAAAATTGCAGAATAAATATAACTTTCTACCCAAATAAACTCTCAAAAATTAAAACTCAAAACAAAACCTAAAATAAAACTAAAAATAAGAACAACATACTCTGAAACTCAAAACATGACTTCTCAATTAAAACTTTCAGTTAAAGTACAACTAAAAAAATTCAATACATAAACTCAAACTAAAACAAATAAAATACTCTCTTTTTTTTTTCTTTTCTTCCCCAAAACAGAGGAGGCTCTGTTTTTCTTTTGAACAGCACTCTAATCTTGGCACGCCCGAACACTCCTTCCCCTGTTTCTTTGGACAAACCGAAGGAGCCAAACTCCTTCTTCTTCCTTCGACCAGCCAGCCACCACCCCAACCGAGCTCTCCTTCTCCTCCGACTCTCGGCCTCAACCCCCAACCGAGCACACCCTCCAGCCGATGGCCTCTCCCCTCTTCTTATAGGCTTGGAGATGTGGAAGAGGCGGGATCAGTGGGATCGGCTGGGGATGCGGGATCGCCGGTGATTGCGGAAGAGGGAGATGGCTGCGTAATGCTGGGATTTTGATGGCGTAGAGGAAGGAGATGGATCCGGGCGCTGGGAGGAGGGGCTGATCCGAGGGTGCTGCTGGCACGGATGCTTGGATGCGGAGGAGAAGATCACGGACGCGTGAGGGGAGTCGCTGATCTTCCCTTCTTTGATTGGAAGCGGGATCGATGGGATTTGCTTCCTATTTCCTTCTTCCGGTGATTTGGGAGGCGGATCCGGTCAATGGCTTGCCAACAGAGGGAGTCGGTGGATGCTCGAAGATGGCGGGCTGATGCGGAAGGAAGGAGGCGCTGGATGCTGTGAAGCTTCTGGGAGCTTGGATCACGGAGGAGACGCTGATCACGGGCTTCACGAGCGGCTGGGTCGCGGATGGAAGGTTGCTTCTGGGCTGATCGCGAGAAGAACGGGATCACGGGATGAGATGGATCCGTGGGTGCAGAGGCGGGTCACGGATGCGGTGGATCTTGAACGCGGAAGGAGGGAAGAGCCGGGAGCTTTGTGATGCGTGCGGACGGCTGGGAGGATATGGGAGACATCAAGTTCCATCCGATTAGTCATATAGTATGATATGAAATTTTGCTTGTAGACGGACGGGTCATCTATTCTGGCTAGAGGTCAAGTGCAATTCTTTCAAGTCATGGGTCACCCAACACCTTATGGCAAATTTAGATTTGCCAAAAATTATTTTCCAAAGGCTCAAAAGAAATGGATCCGATTCGAACCCGAACCCGACTCGGACCCGATTTGAAGTCAAATTTGTAGTCAATGTGCATTTTATCTATAATTTATACTAATCTATGTTAAATCCAAATATAATATTAATCTAGTGAATTTATTATTATCGGTTAACAATAACACTAATTTTAGTAACATGTAGGTCGCACTTTTGTGCTCTCATCATACCCCCCAACTAGCTTATTGCTAGTCTCTAGCAATTCAGTGCGAAAATGATAAAATGAGAGAGCAAAAGTGTTATTTATTATATAAATATCCTAAGATAAATACTCACTTTCGTAGAGCATTACGATTGCACTTAGCATGTGCAACAAGCCGTTAAACCCCTAGGTTACCCTAGCGGATGAGTGTTGTCTCGTGAGAGTTTGCAGTGAAGTTACCCACAAACTTCAATCCCAAAAAAAATTTGATTTGTGAAATGAAAGTCTTATTTCATAACTGATAAGAATTTCAAAAGCACACAAGGTTTTAATTACTAAGTAGCCCAAATTCTAGGTTAGTATGCAATTTAAGTTGAAGTCATTAAGTTTTCCGTTAGGAAGTTGTAAAACTTATTTATACTTGAGTGCTCAGTGAAGTTTGGACCATGCACCAGCTAAGGTTTCGGATCTCCAAAATATCGCTAATATTAGTAGTTTCCAAGAATTGGTCGGAAAAGACCTATTTGCTGATTCAAAATCATCTTATCTGCAGGATTTCGAGAGCTGTGGATGTTTACTTTAATACCTCATGGGTTTTATCTGTAATATTCTAGTTTACTCGAATTTTTACAATGACGGCTTTCACACTATTGTCTTTCTTAAGGTCAATATACATTTTTTTTTCATCATTTTTTTTGTTGTTTTTTTTGTTTTTTGTTTTTATTTTTTTTTTTCATTAAAGAGAAATGATAGTGTATATATTGTGCACTTTTACTCCTGTGATGATTCCTCCATGTAGCGAGCAATTAGTCGACAATTCTCATACCAGTTGGCATGAGGTGTCAGGCATCAAGACTCCCCTACGGACCTATGCTCGGGTTCCTCATCACAAGCCTGCTGACCTTTGACAATAGGTAGCCCTTTTTGATGTACCTGACTAAATCCACCATTTTTTTTTTTGGATCAGAAAAAGATGGTTCATCAGGATTCGAGGTTGCTACCATATTCTCAACACAATGTCGACTCTATACCTTAGAAAATGCATGCCAGATGTGTTGTGAAATTCAAAGCACTAATTAGCTTACAACTCACTAAAAGGAACTTAATAAAAAGAACTCACTTTGCACTACTTCCAACTAGTCATTGGACTCTTAGATTTTATATACCTTGTGTATTGTATATTTTTTTTATTTTAACTAAAAACTTTTATTTTATTTTTATAAAATTCTAATGCTTAAAAATACCCCCAAACCTACATCTAACATTGTCCTCAATGTTAAAGAAAATTTAAAGCAGTAAGAGGACAGAGGAGAGGTTACCTGATATGGGTGGGTAAATTAAAAATTGGGGCAAAATCCCCCAAACCTGCATGTTAGTAATCTTTTTTTTTATTTTTTTTTATAGAAGATATTTATATGTTGGGTTGCCTCCCAAGAGCGCTAAGTTTTATGTCTTCAGCCAGACAAAATGTAAATCTCCTTTTTTTTTCAACCATTATCTAAGAATGGTTTTGGACAAGTCCGATGAAGAACAGTCGGCTGATGACGATCTATGCTCATAAGGGGAACAGAACTAAGAGGCGCATGCTTGATCCTTTCCTCGGAATGGGCAAGGTAAGCTTCTAAAGGGTCCTTATTATAAGTTTGTAAGAAAGTCTTCTGAACCAGACTTTCAATCATGTCAACTTCATTGATTTCTTTGTCGTCTGGTGGTTGTTTACTTATGTTGAAGACATTAAGCTCGACTTTCATGTTGCCAAAAGATAACTTCAGCATCCCATTTCGACAGTTGATCACAGCATTTGCTGTGGCTAAGAAAGGTCTACCTAAAATTATAGGTGTGTGACTGTCTGGATGTATTGCAGGTTCAGTCTCAAGGATAACGAAGTCCACAGGATAGTAAAACTCATTTACTTTCACTATTACATCCTCTACAATCCCCTTGGGGTACTTCACTGTCCTATCTGCTAAGGAAAGGATAATATTTGTAGGCTTTAATTCCCCCAAACCTAATTTTTGGTACACATAGTAGGGAAGTAGGTTTACACTGGCTCCTAAATCTAATAGAGCTCTCTGGATGATTGTCTCTCCTATTTTTATTTCAATAGTTGGGCAACCAGGGTCTTTGAATTTCGGGGCAATCTGTTGTTGAATGAGAGATGAGGCTTGTGCAGCCATAACAGCTTGCCTAGGAATACTGGTTTTTCTTTTGACCGTGGTGAGGTCTTTCAAGAATTTTGTATAGGAGGGAATTTGTCTTATGGCATCGAGAAAAGGTATATTTATTTGAACAGTTTTAAAGACTTTCATGATTTCATCAAAGTTAGATTGTTTCTTGGAGTCCTGAAGTCTACTGGGAAAGGGAACCTTGGGTTTGTATGTTTCTATGGGTTCTTCCCTCTTTTCCGGTTTGTCCTGTTCTTGACCCCTCTTCTGAATAGGGTTCTTATCGGATTCAGTTTTATTTTCTTTTTCATGTTCAGGAAGTTGGACTTTATTGTCCACTTGCTTGCCAGACCTTAAAGTGGTAATTGCCTGGACTTCATAGGTCGGATTTCCATTAGAATTGATTTGATACTGACCTATCTGACCTTGATTTTGTTGTCTACTAGGGTTAGGCACTGGTTGACTAGGTAGTTCACCTTTCTTCCTATCCCCTAGAGAGTTAGCTATTTGGCTCAGACTAACCTCAAGTTTTGCAATTGCTTGCGCATGGAATTGGTTAGTCTGGGCTTGGGCTGTATTGGTCTGTTGTTGTTGCTTGATAAAATCTTGTTGTTGTTTCATCATATTAGCCATCATGGTTTCTAATTGTGAAGGTTGCTGTGGGATAGGGTCATTATAAGGCGGTACAGATGGAACCAAAGGTTGGTTCATTTGTGGTGGACCTATCCTGGGTAAGTTGTTCTGAAAACCTGGTGGACCACCTTGATGCTGAATAGGTTCATTTTGTTTGTATGAGAAATTTGGGTGGAACCTATTATCAGGGTGATAAACTGGGCTGAACAAGTTGGGAGTGGGCTTCTTAAAGGCACTATATGAATTTAGAGCATTTGCTTGCTCGGCCTTTATGGTGGGCAGATTAGGGCAGCACTCCACCAGATGCTCCGGACTGTTACACAAGACACACAAACTATATGACTCGTGTTCCACTTTCATGATGGGATTTGACTCTTTGTATGAACTCGAACTAGTGGAAACAGTAAAAGCATCAAACTTTTTACTTAAATTGTTCATCCCATTCACTAGGTTGGACATAACATTTTGAGTTCTGGGTCTGTTTTCATTTCATAATTACCTGGTTTTCTAGACCCGAACTCATCTCTATTTACTTCCTCACCATAGCTACTCCAATTTTGGGCATTCTCGGCTAAGTCAACAAGAAATTCATAGGCTTGATCCGGGGTTTGGTTCATGAACCTACCCTTGTGCATTGACTCAATCATGTTTCTATGTGCCGGAGTTAGTCCTTTGTAAAAGAAATGTACTAGATCAGCCTTGTCAAGCCCATGGTGTGGGCACTTGACTAACAGATCATGGAATCTTTCCCAAAGTTGGGAAAATTCCTTCTCAGATTTTCCTCTAAAAGTTCTGATGGCATCCTTAATTTTTTCAGTTTTAACCATGGGATAGAACTTAGCCATGAACTTCCTAGACAACTGTTCCCATGATGTGATGGAATTTGAAGTAAGGGAATACAGCCATGCAGCAGCACGATCTTCAAAAGTCATGGGAAACAATCTTAATTTAATACCCTCTTCATCTAAGTTTTGATTTCTAAATGTTTGACAGATTGTCAAAAACTTGTTTAGATGAATATAGGGTTGTTCACTCTCGAACCCATGAAACTTGGGTAACATGTTTATTGTTGCAGCCCGAATTTCAAATTGGGCTGCATTATTTATTGGCAATACTATACATGTAGGTGGACTAGCGGATGCAGGAGCGAATAATTCATTCAGGGTTCTAATATGTTCACCCATTGTAGAGATCGACGGTTGGTTTACAGTTCGCAGGTTATGATGAAAAGTTCTGTCAATCTCAGGATCAAATGGGGTTAACTTATCCCTTAATGACCTTCTACCATGCATACATTTTCCACAACTTAATTAGACTCAAATTTTTTTTTTTTTTTTTTTAAACGAAATCCTAAAAGATAAGAAGAAGGGCTAGACCAAGATGACCACAATCAACACCACACAATAATTTGACCCTATAAATTTTAGAGCTAAGTGAGGTTTAGTAGCTTCTTAAATCTAGTTGCATAGAGACTTATCAGGTTAAAAAAGTTCCTGAAATTCTCTCTAGATTAGACAGCTCCTAATCTCCCTTTCAGATTAAGCTTGAGCTTACCAGTTAAGTGATCCAGTAACCAGTGACCAGGAAAGTCCCGGGGTGTGCAGTGGTGCCAGAAGGGATACACCGATACCACAATACCCGTAACAGTTCTCACTGTTGTAAAACTTCCCTAGACATCACCAATTACTAAATCCTCACTAGAGTGGCTTTCAGCCGCTTCTTTCCAAGAGCCTAATTGAGCTCGAAAACCCTAAGGCCAATGTCTAATTTGATTTTAATTTAATTTGGCTTAGGATAAGTATGCAAGGTGGTGATTTTTGGGCTAGGGACAGGTAATGACTTCCCGACCTTATCTTTGTAATGGGTTTTGCCCTTAAATTATTTTATGCAAATGTTTAATACTAAATGCAGCAAATAATCAATGTTTTTTTTTTCAGAGTTTATGCAATGTCATTAGGTTGTATTGATTAAATGAGCAAGCAAATTTTTTTTTTTTTACTTTTACTTTTTTTCTTTTTAGCAATAACTTGAATGTAAACTAAACACAATCCTTATGCGTCAGTCAATCTCCGAATGCCCGTTGAATAAGCTCTGGAGATTACTCCGTGAGGAACCCCAATAGAGGTATGATCACCTCGAGGGATTGCACCCTATCAATTACTAGCAAAAATAATATATATATATATATATATTTTTGTTTTTTTTTAAATTTTTATTTTTAATTTACTTAACTTTTTTTTTAAATTTTTTTTTTTAATTTCAAATTTCGAATCACAGAATTCAAATTTTGAATTTAAATTTTTTGAATTTTTGAATTTTGGAAATTTTTCAATTTCTTTTTTTACTTTTTTAGAAAACTTTAAATTTCGAATTTCAAATTTCAGAATAACTAATAAAAAAACTTATAATAACTAATAATAACTACAAAATTACTTAACTAAAAATAATCAAAATAAGAAAAATTAATAAAAATAAACACTTACTACCGGAGTGCGTTCACTCCGGGTATCCAAAATCTGATTTGATCTTCATGATCGTTCTTGTTTCTCGATTTGCCTCCCCGGCAACGGCGCCAAAATTCTGTTCGTCCTGTTCCTGCCTACTTAAAAATATGCTAGACAGATCGTTGTTAGAACCGACGAACAACAGTTTAATTTAATTTACTCTTACCTGTTCTACTCGAAGAATAGTGGTTGTAAGAGGTCGATCCACAGGGAGGCGATTGGAGTTGCATAAAAATTAAAACGATCACTCGGATTCAAAATCAATTTTTTGAATGATAGAATAAAAACATTACTTTGAGGATGTTAAATGATTCTCTAGTCTACCAGAGAAGGTTTTTCATTTAAAAATAACGAAAAGACAAATACTTGGAATAGAAGAGCATTTATAAATTTAATAAAATATTTTAGTATTCAAAGGAAAACGTTGGCATGGATTAAAATGGATGAAAACAGTGCTAAAGAGATTGAAACCTGAAACATAAATTGCATAAGAGAAGATTTTATATATTGCATGAAAGAAAAATTAAAATTGCAGAATAAATATAACTTTCTACCCAAATAAACTCTCAAAAATTAAAACTCAAAACAAAACCTAAAATAAAACTAAAAATAAGAACAACATGCTCTGAAACTCAAAACATGACTTCTCAATTAAAACTTTCAGTTAAAGTACAACTAAAAAAATTCAATACATAAACTCAAACTAAAACAAATAAAATACTCTCTTTTTTTTTTCTTTTCCTTCCCAAAACAGAGGAGGCTCTGTTTTTCTTTTGAACAGCACTCTAATCTTGGCACGCCCGAACACTCCTTCCCCTGTTTCTTTGGACAAACCGAAGGAGCCAAACTCCTTCTTCTTCCTTCGACCAGCCAGCCACCACCCCAACCGAGCTCTCCTTCTCCTTCGACTCTCGGCCTCAACCCCCAACCGAGCACACCCTCCAGCCGATGGCCTCTCCCCTCTTCTTATAGGCTTGGAGATGTGGAAGAGGCGGGATCAGTGGGATCGGCTGGGGATGCGGGATCGCCGGTGATTGCGGAAGAGGGAGATGGCTGCGTGATGCTGGGATTTTGATGGCGTAGAGGAAGGAGATGGATCCGGGCGCTGGGAGGAGGGGCTGATCCGAGGGTGCTGCTGGCACGGATGCTTGGATGCGGAGAAGAAGATCACGGACGCGTGAGGGGAGTCGCTGATCTTCCCTTCTTTGATTGGAAGCGGTGAGGATGATAGTGTTATTTTGATGATTAACAAGCAATTCTCTAGAGTATGCTATAAGTTAAAATTGATACTTCATTTATAAGTTCATTGCTCTCAGTACATTTGCTTAATTGGAAATATATATATGGTCTTGTTCATTTGGATGAAACTAACCTTGAGAATGCAGCAAAGTGTGGATTGAGTCGACCCATAGGTTGATTGGGTCGACCCCGGCACATCGAGGAATCATCTGGCACACTCCTGCAAAAACAGCACAAATGAACAGTGAGTTGGGTCGACCCAAGGTAAGCAAGAGTCGACCCAACCTCCAAAGAACCTCAAAATGCAAAGGAAGAATGCTCTCTGGATTTACTGAGAGGGTCGACCCAAGAAGAAGTTGAGTCGACCCAAGTAAACCTTGAGTCGACCCAAAGAAAGGTTGAGTCGACCCAAGTGAAGAAAGGCTGAAATTCAAGGCTCTGAATTTTCTGAAGCTGACCTTGGGTCGACCCAAAGAAAGGTTGGGTCGACCCAAGGCAACAGAAGGCTGAATTTCAAGTTTCTGTGTTTTCTGAGAGGGCCGACCCAAGAAATGGTTGAGTCGACCCAAGTGAAGGTTGGGTCGACCCAAGGACAGGTTGAGCCGACCCAAACACGGGCTGAACATAACGGCTAGTTGTGCAGAAATGCTTTTTGGACTCCCAACGGCTATAAACGGCTAGTTTCTTCAATCCAACGGTCAAAAAGGACTATTTGGAGGTTGGAGAAGTATTTAAGAGGGAGTATTCATCAGAGGAAGTAAGCTTTGGGAAAAATACATCAAGTGCATTTAAGAGAGAACCCTAGCAAGACAAGCTTCATCAAGAGCTTCATTCAAGAATCAAAGAAAGGGATTGAGCAGATTCAAAGAGGCATTAAGAGCTCCTTCCCCCATTGAAGAGTGAAGCTTCCTTGACCAAGAAGAGCAAAGCGACTTCAAAGCGATAATTTCTTTCTAACTCTTCTTGTTGTTCATATTGCTTTATATGCTCATCTAGGAGTTTAAATCTTTTCTTTTCATTTGTATAAACACTTTACAAAGGTTCGTTGGTGAGCCCGCAAAACCAACAAGGTTCTTGGTGAGCCCGGAAAACCAAGTGTATAGGTTCGTTGGTGAGCCCGCAAAACCAACAAGGTTTTTGGTGAACCCGGAAAACCATAGTTGTATAGGTTCGTTGGTGAGCCCGCAAAACCAACAAGGTTTTTGGTGAACCCGGAAAACCAAAGTTGTATAGGTTCGTTGGTGAGCCCGTAAAACCAACAAGGTTCTTGGTGAACCCGGAAAACCAAGTGTATAGGTTCGTTGGTGAGCCCGTAAAACCAACAAGGTTTTTGGATTGTGAGCCCGGAAAACAATCCAACTGTAATCCGCAAGATTATAGTGAATTCTCAAGGGTACGCTTGGGGAGTGGACGTAGGTGCTAAGGAGAGCACCGAACCACTATATATTGGTGTGTTTGCATTGTGTTTGTGCTTTCATTTTCTCTTGCTTTATCTTCTCTTCTTGCATTAGATTAACTCACTTAAATAACCTAAGAGAGCATCCATCGCACTTAATTAAGAAAGTTTTAAAAGTACCAAAAATTTAGAAGAAACCAATTCACCCCCCCCCCTCTTGGATTGTCACCTTGGGCAACAAGTGGTATCAGAGCAAGGTGCTCTAATAGTACCCATTGATCTCACAATCAAGAGTTAAAGATCATGACAACCCAAGTGGGATGTTCTATAGGAGAGGGACAATTAATTGATAGACCACCTCTATTTAATGGCACAAACTACACTTATTGGAAAGCTAGAATGAGGATATTCATTCAAGCTTCAAACTATGAATTATGGTACATCATTACTAGAGGCCCTCACTCACTCTCTCACACTATTAATGAAAAAGACTTAGCACAATTGAATGCTAATGCTATGAACATACTTTATTGTGCTATCCATGAAACTGAATTTAATAAAATCTCTGCATGTTTATCTGCTAAGGAAATCTGGGATACTTTAGAAAATATTTATGACAATATTCTGTTTAGCTCACATATGCTTCAATTACATACTAACAGTGAGCCTGCAGAAAACGATGTTGAATCTCCCAATCCGGAAGAAAGAACAACAAATGAAGAATTCGGTGATGAAAACAAGGATCCATACCCAAACACCGAAAAATTCAAAAGCTTCCTAAAGACAAAGAAGAAGAGGAAGCAAGAAGAAAGTAAGAAAGAGATAAAAAGAAAGAAAGCCTTGACCAAGGAAGAGTCAAGCAAGAAAATAAAAGTTAGGAGCAACAATGATGATACTAGCTCCAAAGAAATACAAGGGGTAACTAACTTGTGCTTTATGGCACAAGAAGATAAGGTACAATCTGAATCTACTCTTACATCAAATGATTTTCAAGAAGAATTTTCTTATGATGAATTATTAAATGTTTTTCATGAATTGTATTGTGAATGTAGAAAACTAGCTATGAAGAATAAAAATTCTAAGAAACTAAATCTAAAAATTTCAAAAGAAAGAAATTCTTTTGCTGAAATACAAGACAAACTAAATTCTGAAAATGAAAGCTTAAGGTTAAATTCAGAACAATTGATTCAGAAAAATCAGAATTTAATTAAAGAAAATCAAAACCTAAATGAAGAAATCAACCAATTAAAATCTTTTATTAACAAATTCACTGTAAGTTCAGAAAAATTAAAAACGATGTTTGAAAGCCAACATGCTGTTTTTGATAAATCAAGACTTGGCTGGATTCCTTTGCTCAATAATAAAACCCTAAAGAAAAAGGTTATCAATTTGCCAAGCAAACCATCAAATAAGATAACTTATTTCAAATATAAAAAGATTGGGCATAAAAACCTTACTTATGGTTCTAATTCGAATAAATCAAATGGTAAAGTTATTACGATTAAACAGATTTGGATTCCAAAAGGAACCATATGCACTAACCCTCAAGGACCCAAGCAAGCTTGGGTACCCAAAATGAAAAATATGAGGGTATAGATGTAGGTGTGCCAAGCTACCCATGGAACAAATGAAATTTTCATACAAATGGGTGCATTGACACATAATTAAAGATAAGTCTCATTTTATTCATTAAATTTAGTATAAGGTTTAACATTCTACTTCGTGTATTGAAATTATCTTTTTTATGAAATTACGATACTCTCTGCATCAAAGTTTTTAAATGCCTCATATGTTAAATTTTATCTCAACGAGTTTAGCACTTTATTGAGCATAATACTTATGAAATCTTATTTCATTATTTGTGAAGGTATGAGTATAATTTATCATAATATCACTCATTCCTTATGTGATTATTTGAAATATATTATGATTTACTCTATAAGTCGCATGTATGCATCATATGTTTCAATCATAAATGATTAATGTGTCGTGATCATAATGAAAATTCTACTAAAAAGTTTTATAACAATGATTTTTTTTGTAATTCTCAAGACTATTCAAAAAATCTAAGATTAATAAATCTGATCTTTAAAGTGTCTCATTTAGTATAATCACTGTATCCTTGATTGAATGATTAATATCCTTACATAAAATTATCTCGAATTCTATTGATTAATGTTAACACGTCATGTTTAATCTGAGCATAAAAATATTCTAAAAGTATGAATATTAATTCCTTTGAACCATCTCCCATAAGTCAAATATAAAATCTTAATTAATCTAAAAGAAAATTGCCTATCTCTCTAAAACAAGATTATTTGTATTGAAAGCCGAATCATAACCAGAATTTTGATAGAAACAACTATTTAAAATAACTTGATCAAAACTTAACTGGTATATCTTATTGATAATTATTTTAAGCAAATAGAATCTAAGCTAAATTGCTTCTGAAAATAAAAAAATTGGTTTGACTTTGATAAATCTTCCTATTGCCTCACATGGGTGTCCTTGAACCATATTATTTAATAAAATTATCTCTTTAGTTCAAGTGACTTGTGCTTGCTTATATTTAGACAATCTCTTGAGTAAAGTGACTTAATATTCAATTATTGTCATATCTTATGTTGAGTCATCTAGCTAAAGAAATATATTGTATGAATGTTTTGTATCTTGAAGAAACTAATGACTTTCCTTCAAGAAAGAAAAAGAGTTTATTAATGATACAGGATTTATGAGCAAGAAATTTCAACTTGAAGGACACCTTGATGAAAGATACAATAAACATTCCTTTGCAAACAAAAAAAGGAGAGAGATTTTCTTCAGCCAAGGGTGTAAAGAATCTAAAAGGTATTTGGCTTGAAGAATGCTAAATACACTGGTAATCTAAACTCTTCTCTTGTGAGTTAGTTGAGCAAAATCAATAATCTGAAATTATATGGTAGCATGATCAAACCTTTAATTGCTGATCATCTTGATATCATGCTTCATTCTCATGCTAGTGATGATTGTTTCATGGTGTGATTAAATTGAAGTTTACTTTTTCCTATATAATGCATAACCATGAAATACACAAGTTTATGCCTCAAATCTCTAATTCAAAATAACTTGTGATAAGCTATGAATCATTGGGCAAAATGAAAATGCTGTTTGCATGATATATATTTATATGCAGCATATTAGATTAATTCTTTATTCTGCTCTTTCATGTAACTACTTGAAAATAACAAAAAGAGAGAGAGATAAAGAAAAAGAAAATGAACATTGCTCAGAAGAAGTAAAAGCTAAGTAAATACTCCAATCTTAAGTAAAAGCAGCGCAAGCATAATATATTCAGCATATTTGTGAGACTTGTGTGAACATTCTTTTGGAAGGGATAAAATCCGTAATTAATTATATTTAAATAGGGAGAGTTTGGAGTGAATATCTTGTTGCTAAAGAGAATAGTTTAATATTTCTACATTGCTCATTATAGGGATGGTGCCAATGGAGAGGCTAGTGGTAGTACCCGGCACTATTTGACCCAACTATTCGGTGCAGGGCATATTAGGGACGGCACAAGAGGGAGGCTAGTGGTAGTACCTCGTGCCCCTTCCAACTCCACCGGATAGGGAGCAAATAGAATATAGAGCATAGAAAAGTAAAACCGAAAAATAAATGAAGATAATCAAAATGTTCATTGAATGGTTAAAGAAAAAAATTAAAAATCTGGGGAATGAATGATAAATAAATAAAAATATATAAGAAGGTTGTGAAAAATCAAATGAAGTTTGAATCACTTGAAAACACACCTTAAGGATAAAATCAGTGCTAAATTGTATTTAAATAAAGGAAATTTTATTTGAAAAGAATTGATTTTGATCCATGACATGCTTGTTATGTTTTGCATATTTTGAATTATGTGTTTTCAATATTCAAATAGCAAAGATCTTTCCTAGATATAACTTGTAATGCTTTATGCCTATAAATTTTGATTGAAACATGTTATTACCAACAACAACATCATTTTGTTTTAATGAATATATTTTGAAAAATAAAAAAAAAATTAATTTGAATTTGCAAATTAGGCAAAATGGATTGATTCTGACATATCTTTTATCTTGCCTAACATTAGTACATAATATCCTCCAATTTGTACCAAAATTCAATATGAATTACAAAGATTCTGGATGTGCTCTAATGTTCTTGAAATATGTGTCTTCAATCTTAATAATTTAAGATGAGCTACAATGTAGAAGATGCATATCTCAAATTATAATCCTGAAAGGCTCCTTGAAAATTTTTATGAAATTCAGAATCTGATGTTGTATAAAAGCTTAAACTTAATTTAAAAATGCCTCTATCATTGTATTTTTGTAACCTTTCATTATATGCTTCAATGATTGCATCATTTTGGGGAATAACTCAATATGAATTTCTAGATAAAATTACAGCTTAAGAAAAATAGAATAATTCTGATGCCTTGATTGCTTGCCCTGATACGCATCTGAAACATATCATTTCTTATCTTCAAAGTGTACTAATATTGGTCTGAATGATGTGTCTTTTGATGATCTTGATTGCAAGCAAATATTTTTTAATATATGATTTTATTTTGATATTGAAAAGATTTATTGTGCTTCATATATACATTGCTGAAAAACCTTAATTAAGAAATTGAGTTCTATAAATACATATACTTCAATGGTCATCTATATATATTATTAAAAGAGTGAATGATCTCAAGTCTAGAAATATTTCAGCTCACTCAAATGATTCTTAAAAGAAAGAAAGTGTAAATGCTTTTGAAAGAATTTGAGCTTCAAATGAATCATTTTCTGATTAATATTTCAGTACATTTTCTCAAAGATTAAGAGGAAGCATAACTTGTTCTTAAAAGATTAAAAAGAGTGATTGCTATAAATTTTGAATAACTCTAGATCACTCTACATTCTTGATATCATAAAGTTTCAGTTTTATTCACGTTTATCATTAAAATCTGAAATTCAACAAAAGAAAAGAAAGTTTAAAAGAAAATGCATCTTTTGAGGGGGAGCTTTAAATACTCAATCTCTTTATTGAAAATTATCTTCAAACTCTAAACTCTCAAATGGAATGATTAATTAAGGGAGAGAAAGAAAATTTCAGAGGGAGAGATCATATAGAACTTAATCGTATAAATTCGCATCTAAAGATGAGACAAAGAATACTAAATGTAAAGTGGTATTAAACTATGTGCTTTATTGAATATCTTTTGAAAGTTGGATTTCCATCTGTATTCATCGGTAAATCATTTATTTCTGAAAATTAATTGACAAGGATTCCGTCTGTCTTAGTATCGAAAATTTATCTTGAATCTACTTATGAGTTCTTATTGGCTTGCACCTTAGTGTTTCAATCCTAAGCCAATTCATTTTAATTGATTTTGATGTTATGATCTATAAAGGAGTAAAAGAAAGTCTTTAAGAGAGCCTTAAAAGAACTTTCAAAGCCCTAAATTTAATGTATCCTACATTGCATAAATTCATGTTTTGGTATCTATGCCCCAATACTTTTATATCATGAAAGAACTTTGAAGTCATTAAGAATTAAGGATTCAACATAATCTTATATTTTTCGAGTATATAAGTTTTGATCTTTATCTGCTCTTATATTATACTCTGAAAATTAATTAGATTGCTCTCATTTTGCTATATACTTAATATATTAAAAAAAAAAATGTTGGATTTTCATCCGTGCCTTTCTTTGAATATTATTCTTGATACTTCTTGAAATAACTTGAAAAAGATTCCATCTACACTTGATTTCAAAACTATCTTTGGAATCTACATTTAGAGATCACTTCTGGCTTACATTCTAAATATCTCATTCCTAAAGCCAACCACATAGAAATAAGATATCATTTTATTAGGGATCATGTGCAAAATGGAAACATATGAACATATATGTACTGAAAAACAATTAGCCGACATATTCACAAAACCCTTGAGTGAAGATAGATTCTGCACGCTAAGGAGGAAATTAGGCATATGTGATCCGTCTTATTGAAGAGATATAAAAGGAAGCAAGCAATCTCATGATACATTCCTCTCATTTCTAAAAACCTATGAAACATGAGTCAAACTTGTAATCTATAGATTCCTTACTCATGTATCATTGTCCCATAAAGAGTTTATAAGGATTGGAAGCAAGAAAAATATTTTAGAAGCAAAACGGAAGAGAAAAGAAAAATTCTGCACTTGGGTCAACCCAACCCAGAATAGGGTCGACCCAACGTTGAGTCAACCCAAGAAATTTCTTGAGTCGACCCAACGTCGGGACCCCACTGTTAAAAGGGGACCCGTGAGCTATCTAGGGCACTGTTTACCCTTTGTCCTCTTCCGAAAACCCTATTTCCCACTCTCAATTAGAGTCTCCCTAGGCTGATCTTAGCATCTATATTTAGAGCCTAGGCTAGAAATCTAGTTCTCGTATGTATCTTGCCTTTTCTCATATGTATCTTGCTTTTTCTCTTATGAATCTTGTCTTTCCCTTATATCTTTAAATCTTGATTGTGGAACATTGTACTTTTCATCATTTTGAGCATTAATATATGAAAATGTTCCTATTTTGATCAATGAAGTCTGAAGTTTGTTCTTTATTGCATCTTTTTCCATATATATGTTTTTGATGATAACAAAAAGGGGGAGAAGAGAAGGAAAGAGTATATAAAGGAGAAGAGAAGGAAAGAGTATATAAAAGAGAAGAGAAGGAAAGAGTATATAAAGGGAGAAGAGGAAAGAGTATATAAAGGAGAAGAGAAGGAAAGAGTATATAAAGGGAGAAGAAAAGAGTATATAAAGGGGGAGACGAAAAGATAGAGTATTCACTCTAAGAAAAGAAAGAGTATTTCATTTGAGACGAAAGAGTATTACTTTTGTGAGAAAGAGTGAATAAAGAAGTTATGAAAAGAAAAGAGAAATAAATGGGCAAACAAATTGAAAATCATATAAGAAAGCTTACATATCTAAGGGGGAGCATTTTGTAACAATGAAAATCATCAAATCAAAAATTTCTATCATAATTCAGAATTTGGCACATATAAATTCAGAATTTGGCACGCTCCTTTCTCACCCCGATACATAAGCTGAAACTCTTATTTTATCTCAAATTTTTGAAGTTTCATTGCTAATGAATTATAAATGAAAGGGGGAGCCATTCAAAAAATCAAATTGGCAAATTTTGAATGATATAGGGGGAGATTTCACTTATATATATGAAAAGCTGAAATTCTGAAATTCAATCCCTTTTATAAACTGATTTTAAAGACAAGTATCAATAGGCTTATACTCTTTATTTTGTAATCATCAAAAAGGGGGAGATTGAGGATGATAGTGTTATTTTGATGATTAACAAGCAATTCTCTAGAGTATGCTATAAGTTAAAATTGATACTTCATTTATAAGTTCATTGCTCTCAGTACATTTGCTTAATTGGAAATATATATATGGTCTTGTTCATTTGGATGAAACTAACCTTGAGAATGCAGCAAAGTGTGGATTGAGTCGACCCATAGGTTGATTGGGTCGACCCCGGCACATCGAGGAATCATCTGGCACACTCCTGCAAAAACAGCACAAATGAACAGTGAGTTGGGTCGACCCAAGGTAAGCAAGAGTCGACCCAACCTCCAAAGAACCTCAAAATGCAAAGGAAGAATGCTCTCTGGATTTACTGAGAGGGTCGACCCAAGAAGAAGTTGAGTCGACCCAAGTAAACCTTGAGTCGACCCAAAGAAAGGTTGAGTCGACCCAAGTGAAGAAAGGCTGAAATTCAAGGCTCTGAATTTTCTGAAGCTGACCTTGGGTCGATCCAAAGAAAGGTTGGGTCGACCCAAGGCAACAGAAGGCTGAATTTCAAGTTTCTGTGTTTTCTGAGAGGGCCGACCCAAGAAATGGTTGAGTCGACCCAAGTGAAGGTTGGGTCGACCCAAGGACAGGTTGAGCCGACCCAAACACGGGCTGAACATAACGGCTAGTTGTGCAGAAATGCTTTTTGGACTCCCAACGGCTATAAACGGCTAGTTTCTTCAATCCAACGGTCAAAAAGGACTATTTGGAGGTTGGAGAAGTATTTAAGAGGGAGTATTCATCAGAGGAAGTAAGCTTTGGAAAAAATACATCAAGTGCATTCAAGAGAGAACCCTAGCAAGACAAGCTTCATCAAGAGCTTCATTCAAGAATCAAAGAAAGGGATTGAGCAGATTCAAAGAGGCATTAAGAGCTCCTTCCCCCATTGAAGAGTGAAGCTTCCTTGACCAAGAAGAGCAAAGCGACTTCAAAGCGATAATTTCTTTCTAACTCTTCTTGTTGTTCATATTGCTTTATATGCTCATCTAGGAGTTTAAATCTTTTCTTTTCATTTGTATAAACACTTTACAAAGGTTCGTTGGTGAGCCCGCAAAACCAACAAGGTTCTTGGTGAGCCCGGAAAACCAAGTGTATAGGTTCGTTGGTGAGCCCGCAAAACCAACAAGGTTTTTGGTGAACCCGGAAAACCATAGTTGTATAGGTTCGTTGGTGAGCCCGCAAAACCAACAAGGTTTTTGGTGAACCCGGAAAACCAAAGTTGTATAGGTTCGTTGGTGAGCCCGTAAAACCAACAAGGTTCTTGGTGAACCCGGAAAACCAAGTGTATAGGTTCGTTGGTGAGCCCGTAAAACCAACAAGGTTTTTGGATTGTGAGCCCGGAAAACAATCCAACTGTAATCCGCAAGATTATAGTGAATTCCCAAGGGTACGCTTGGGGAGTGGACGTAGGTGCTAAGGAGAGCACCGAACCACTATATATTGGTGTGTTTGCATTGTGTTTGTGCTTTCATTTTCTCTTGCTTTATCTTCTCTTCTTGCATTAGATTAACTCACTTAAATAACCTAAGAGAGCATCCATCGCACTTAATTAAGAAAGTTTTAAAAGTACCAAAATTTAGAAGAAACCAATTCACCCCCCCCTCTTGGATTGTCACCTTGGGCAACAAGCGGGATCGATGGGATTTGCTTCCTATTTCCTTCTTCCGGTGATTTGGGAGGCGGATCCGGTCAATGGCTTGCCAACAGAGGGAGCCGGTGGATGCTCGAAGATGGCGGGCTGATGCGGAAGGAAGGAGGCGCTGGATGCTGTGAAGCTTCTGGGAGCCTGGATCACGGAGGAGACGCTGATCACGGGCTTCACGAGCGGCTGGGTCACGGATGGAAGGTTGCTTCTGGGCTGATCGCGAGAAGAACGGGATCACGGGATGAGATGGATCCGTGGGTGCAGAGGCGGGTCACGGATGCGGTGGATCTTGAACGCGGAAGGAGGGAAGAGCCGGAAGCTTTGTGATGCGTGCGGACGGCTGGGAGGATATGGGAGACATCAAGTTCCATCCGATTAGTCATATAGTATGATATGAAATTTTGCTTGTAGACGGACGGGTCATCTATTCTGGCTAGAGGTCAAGTGCAATTCTTTCAAGTCATGGGGTCACCCAACACCTTATGGCAAATTTAGATTTGCCAAAAATTATTTTCCAAAGGCTCAAAAGAAATGGATCCGATTCGAACCCGAACCCGACTCGGACCCGATTTGAAGTCAAATTTGTAGTCAATGTGCATTTTATCTATAATTTATACTAATCTATGTTAAATCCAAATATAATATTAATCTAGTGAATTTATTATTATCGGTTAACAATAACACTAATTTTAGTAACATGTAGGTCGCACTTTTGTGCTCTCATCATTGTAGAAATATCAATTCATTTTATTCTTTATGAGACTAATGATTTATTATCAAGATACTAAAATTAAATTATATATGTATATGGTTAATCTTTTACATATAATAATCTGAAAACTTGTTAATAATTAGAACCAAATTGAGTTTTTCAGAAATGCACTTAGTGAAGAAAAATTGATGACTACTAAAAGACTAAATCAAGAAAAGATGAAATAGATCTTGATGAAACTCTTGCATGATTAGAAGTAAAGATCACCATTATCATTTGCTTGCTTTATTGCTTTATATTTTGTCAAATGAATGTGTAGAATGCACTCCTATGTGGTTATTTCATTAAAAAAGAATCTATGTAAAATAACCACCTTATTTGAAAACACTCATTACAAATATGATAAAGCAATATATGATTTGGAACAAGCATCAAAAGCATGATATAAAAGCTTGAGTAACTTTTTGATAAAAAGAAATAAATCTATACATTAAAAAGAAGAATTTGTGATATCTTGCTTGCTCAAAGCATATATTGATGGCATCCTTTTTGGTTTTACTAATGAAGATTTATATGAAGATTTTACTAAGCTCATGCAAAGTGAGTTTAAAATATGTATAATGAATGAATTAACATTTTTTCTTGAACTCCAAATTAAGACAAACAAGAAAGGGGATCTTCATTGACCAAAGTTAGTCCATAAGAAAACTCTTATAGAAGATTGGCATGAAGAAGGTATGTCTATGACCCCATCTTGTAGAATTTGAAAAGGATGAGCAAAGTAGATCTATTGTTTTAAAGCTGTATTGAAGCATGATAGAATAAGTATTTTATCTTACAGCTAGTAGACCAGATTGTATGCTCATTATGTGCCCTTGTGCAAGACTTCAATCTAACTTTAATGAATCATATTTTATTGATAACAAATAAATCATAATCTGAATTTTGATAGAAACAACTGTTTAAGATAAGTTGATTAAAACTTAGCTAGCGTGTCTTATTGATAATTATCTTAAGCAAATAAAATCTAAACTAAATTGATTTTGAAAATAAGAAATTGATTTGACCTTGATGAATCTTCCTATTGCCTCACATGCTTGTCCTTGAACCATCTTGGTTAATGAAACTATCTCTTTAGTTCAAGTGATATGTGTTTGCTTATATTTAGGCAATCTCTTGAGTAAAGTGACTCAACATTCAACTATTGTCATATCTTATATTGAGTCATCTAGTTAAAAATATGTTGGATGAATGGTTTGTATCTTGAAGAAACTAATGACTTTCTTTCAAGAAAGAAAAAGAGTTTGTTAATAATGCAGGATCCTTAAGCAAGAAAATGAGAGATTTCAACTTGAAGGACACCTCCACATAAGATACAATAAACATTCACATGCAAACAAGAGAGAGGACCTTCTTCAGCCAAAAGTTCACACATAAGAAATCTAGTTTGACTTGAAGAATATAGAATGAATGGGTAATTTTAGATACCTCTCTCATAAATTAGCTGAGCAAAGTCAATAACTTAAATCTTATTGTGGCATGGTTAAAATCTTTAATTATTAATTTCTTGATATCATGTTTATATATGTATTAATTGACTTATGCTTTTAGAAATTGATTCATGGTTTGCTCAAACTAAAATGTTCCTTTGTCTATATCATAACCATGAAATACACAAGTATATGCTTAAAATGCTGATTTAAATTGACTTGTGAGAAGCTATGAATTCTTGAGCATAATGAAAATGTTGTTTGCATGATATACATCTATATGATACATAAGATTATTTTTTTATTCTGCTCTTTAATGTAAATTACTTGAGAATAACAAAAAGAGAGAGAGATAAAGAAAAGAAAATGGATATTATTCAAGAGAAGTAAAATCTAAGTGAAGGCAAATACTCCAATCTTAAGGAAAAGCAAAACAAGCATAATATATTCGGCACATTTGTGAGACTTGTATGAGCATTCTTTTGAAAGGGATAAAATCCGTAATTAATTACACTTAAATAGGGAGAGTTTGAAGTGAACATTTTAACCTTTCTATATTGCTCATCATAAGGATGGTGCCAATGGAGAGGCTAGTGGTAGTACCCGGCACTATTTGATCCAACTATTCGGTGTAGGATATATTAGGGACGGCACAAGAGGGAGGCTAGTGGTAGTACCTCGTGCCCCTTCCAACTCCACCGGATAGGGAACAAATAGAGTATAAAGCATAAGAAAGTAAAAATGAAAGACAAAGTAAATGAAAGTATATAAGAAGAATCAAGTCAAATTTTTAATCACTTGAAAACATACTTTAAGGATGAAATCAGCGCAAGATTATATTTAAATAGGAGGAGTTTATTTGAAAAGAATTGATTTTGATCATTAACATGCTTGTTCTTAATATTTTAATGCATAACTTAAACACATAATATATTTTGCATATGGCATGATGTTTGAATTATGGGTTCTCAATATTTTGTAATGCTCCATACTTGGATAATTTGATTGAATGTTTGAAATACTATATGAAGTTATTTATGGTATTATTGAAAAGAAATTTTAGATTTGTCGTTCACAATCATCTTTGAAATCTAAAAGTTGAATAAATTTATAAAAAGGAGAAGAGAAGTATATCTCTATTAGGCAAAATGAATTGATTTTGTTTTATCTTTCAACTTGCCTAACTTTGGTATATAATGTTCTAATTCATACCAAAATTCAACATAAATACAAATATTCTGAATATGCTCTTATATGTTTGAAATATGTGTTTTCAATCGTAATGATTTAAGATGAGCTACAATGTGGAAGATACATATCTCAAATTATGATTTTGAAAGCCTCTATTGAAAATCTTTATGAAATTCAGAATCTGATTTTGTATAAAAATTTAAACTCAATATGATTTCTAAATAAAAACTACAGTTTAAGAAAAATAGAATAATTCTGATGCCTTGATTGTTTGCCCCGATACGCATCTGAAATATATCATTTCTTATCTTTAAAGTGTACTAATATTGGTCTAAATGATGTGTCTTTCGATGATCTTGATTGAAAACAAATATTTTTAAATATATTATTTATTTTGATATTGAAAAGATTTATTGTGCTTCATGTATACATTGCTGAAAAACTATGATTAAGAAATTGAGTTCTATAAATATATATACCTCAATGATCATCTATATGTTTTTCTCTCCTACATTTCTTAAAGGACTTCCATCAAAATATATATATAGAGTGAATGATCTTAAAGCTAGAAAATATTTCAACTCACTCAAATGATTCTTAAAAGAAAGAAAATGTAAATGCTTTTGAAAGAAATTGAGCTTCAAATGAATCATTTTCTGATTAATATTTCTATACATTTTCTCTAAGATTAAGAGAAAGCATAACTTATTCTTGAAGGATTAGAAAGAGTAATTGCTACAAATTTTGAATAATTCTAGATCACTCTACATTCTCGATATCATAGAATTTCAGTTCTATTCACGCTTGTCATCAAAATCTGAAATTCAACAAAGAAAAGAATGATTAAAGAAGAATGCATCTTTTGAGGGGGAGCTTTAGATATTCAATCTAAATGCAAAAGGTTACATCCATTTGATGAATATCTTGAATATTTTATGGATTGATTTTGATAAACCTCCTTGTGTTGCCATTATTTGTCTTAATTCTATAAAGTTCGTCCTTATCTCAAACATTAAGCTTTATAGAAATATGCTCTCATTAGTGTAAGCTGTGCTGAAACTTATAGAAAAATATATTTTCGAGATTGACAATTTTATTGAACATTATCTTCAAATTCTAAACTCTTAAATGGAACGATCAATTAAGGAGGGAGAAAGAAAATTTCAGAAGAAAAGATCATATGGAACCTAATCGCATAAATCCATAACTAAAGGAGAGAGAAAGAATACTAAATGAAAAGTGATCCTAATACTCTCCAATATGTATCATCTGAAATTTAATCTGAAAATCTTTACAATACACCTTGAGGCTTGTTATTTGGTTAGTATATCTTATGCATCAATCATGAACTAAATTGCAATTCAAATAGTTTGATCTTAAGAACCTCTAATTTAATGAAAAAGGGGAAGAATAATGATTTTCTTGAGTATCTCTTAGAAACCTATTTTTGGAATTCACTAATGAGTTCTTATTGGCTTGTTCTTTAGAACTTCAATTTCGTGCCAATCCATTATTATGTGTACCAAAATGTGCTTCTTTTTAAAGGAATAAAGTCTTTAAAAGAGCTTTAAAAGAATCTTCAAAGCCTTGAATTTTATGTATGCTCTAAGATATATCATAAATTGCATGAATTCATGTTTTGGGTGTTTATGCCACAATATTTTTACATCACAAAAGAACTTTGCAATCATACTTAATATATTGCTCTTATACTCTGAAAATTAGTTAAATTGCTCTCATGTTGTTAAAATACTTAATATATTGAGCAAAAGATCTTAAATGAACAAGCTTTCATACTTATTATTGAAGAGAGGTTAGATTTCCCATTCGTGCTTTCCTTGAATATCATTTGTGGTACTTCTTGAATTAACTTAAGAAAGATTCCACCTACACTTGATTTGAAAACTATCTTTGGAATCACATTCGATGTGTTCTCCTCTGAAATTATCTTAATTGGCTCTAGTCTATGCTCATTAATCCTTTTTCTAAACATTATTGCCTTGAGTTATATGATTCATATTCTTGCAATAATCAGAGTACAATAAGAAAAAGAAATAACTGAGTATTCTTATCTTTGTGCTTAATGTTTCACTATCTTTTTGATGGTTATCAAAAAGGGGGAGAAATATCTAAGTATATGCTCATAATGCTTTATGTGTTGATTATGTTAAGTTGATTAAATCTAAAAGCATTATCATGAAGTATTATTTTAAAGATATATTTTTCTACTTCAAACAACTTAGCTATGCCATTACTTCTAGAAACACAATATATTTTATATTGCATATACTCCAAGTTTTTGTCATCATCAAAAAGGGGGGAGACTGATGACCCAAAGATTGATTTAAAGATTGATTTTGATGATCACAAAACCTTGAAGTTAAAATACTAATGTTTGGTGTTGCAAGAAGAAAGATAATTTGTTTGCAAGGAACATAGCAAGTTTGGAAAAATACAAGAAGGCCTTCAAAAGCTCTCAAGAAAAGTTGGAAGAAAGCTACACTTTATTTGGCCCCCCAAGTTTCAAGTTCAAATGATTCAAGTTAGAGGAGCAAATTCAAAGAAAGATTCAAAAGAATAGTCCTCGAGTCCGACTCCTGGAAGTTTAGAGTCGACTCTGGCACTCTGGAGTTCAAGAAAACAGTGCTCGAGTCGACTCCGACTAAGACAACACAAATAGACAGAGAGTTGATTTTCAGCGCTACCAGTGCTCGAGTCGACTCCTACTTCAACGCTACAGTGCTCGAGTCGACTTCCTACTTTCAGCGACTACAAGTGCTTGAGTCGACTCCTACTTCAGCGCTACAGTGCGCGAGTCGACTCCTACTTCCAGTGCTTACAGTGCATCGAGTCGTCGACTCCTACTTCAGCGCTACAGTGCCGGGAAGTCGACTCCTAGCTACAGTGCCGACAGACTACTATTCACAAAGTGACTCCTGTTTCATCGAGTCGACTCCTTACTTCAGCCGAGTCGACTCCAGCACGCTGGGAGGCATAACGGCTAGTTTTTTCTTGATTCCAACGGCTCTATTTTTGTCTCTAACGGACTAGATTGTTTGTTTCCACTCCTCTAAAGCTATAAAATATCAAGAGGAGAGCTAGGAAAGAAGGAGGAAGTGGGAGAGAACATTTAAGAAAGAGATTTCAAAGAGATTACAAGGAAAATCTTCCAAAAGCACAAAAGGGCCATTCAAAGTAAAAGAGAGAGAAGAAGAACATCCAAGTGAATCCCAAAGCTTCCTCTCCAACTGTGTGCTGCCTCGGTGATCCTCTACTTCATACAAAATAAGAAGAAGGTCAAGTAAAGAAGAAGCGAGTTCCTTCATCTACAAATTTGTTTGAGGGCTTCTTCTCTTTACTTTACTTGTTTATATTGCTATATTTGCTTATTTGAGAAGCTTGTATTTGATTTAAACTCTTGTTCTAATATCTTATAACTTGATTCAATCAAGGGATTGAATCAAGGGTTAAGGTTTGCTGGTGAGCCCAAAGAAAAAACCAACGTTGTAAGGTTGTGGTTGGTGAGCCTTTGGAAAAACCCAACTGGGTTGATTGGTGAACCCGGAAAACAATCGTTGTAAGGTTGTGGTTGGTGAGCCTTTGGGAAAACCAACTGGGTTTGATTGTGAACCCGAAAAAACAACCGGTTGGTTCTAGTCGGTGAGCCTGTGAGAACCGACCGAGTTCGTTGTGATCTCGCAAAACAACAAGTTGGGTTGTGAGCTTGTAAAACAACCGGCTGTAATCTGAGGGATTATAGTGAAATTCCCAAGAGGTCTTGGGGAGTGGATGTAGGTGCTGGGGTGCACCGAACCACTATACATCTTTGTGTTTGTGATGCCTTATCTCGTGTATTTCATGCCTTACATTCGTACTTGATTATATAATATCTCTAGCTTTGTTTTCTATAGAGTTATAAGTGATTGTTTAGAATTTGCTTAGCTTCCTCTCCATTCTTATCATACACATAGATTAAAATTGATCATACAACTATAAGTTAATTTTAGATCAATTGGCACCCTAAAGCCATAGTATAATTGCTCTAGCTTAATTTTCCACTACTTTACTTGTAATTGCCTAGAGCTTAAGTAAATAACATCTTATCATTTCCGCTGCATTCAATTCAAAGTAAAAATTAGGGAACATAATTTTTAGAAAACCCAATTCACCCCCCTCTTGGGTTGTCACCTTGGGCAACACAAAATAATTCATATTTATATTTCATATAGACTACCTATATGTTTATACACCTTGCATCTTCTATCTTATTAAATTATGTGTAAGTATATCATTGGAAATTTATGAATGATTGAAATCTCGGTTCGAAATACCTTAATTCAATAAAGTTTCTGTCTTAGAATTCCTATCCAATCCTATTTAATTCAATTAATATAGCTTAGTTCAACTTAATCTGACTAATCTAACTGATCTAGCTAATCTGATCCAACTCAAATTTGGATTTATAATAAATTTATTTGGTTTGGAGTATAAAAATTCTAAGCCAAAGTTATATTGGGGGTGAAAGTGGACCAAATAATATCTCTCCACAATCGTTTTCATATTTGAATCTATTCATATACGAATGCAAATTCGATTATTCAACTAATATTCATGTCCATCAAAAAAGAAGACACGGATAAGAATAGACAAATTTCTAATCCCGTATCCAAATATCCCATCCTAGCCGTAATCCTATTCGATTTTATGTATTTCTTATGAATTCTTAAGAGAAATAAATGATTATATTGATATGCTAATGGCTCAATTTATCTTTTACTTCATGTATTTTTTATTATGAGAACAAAATTAAACTTTCTAGTTTATATTTATATTCATTTTTGACATCTAATATGTATTATATCTAATTAAACAAATATAGATATCTTAGTGGACGAGGACTGGAATTTTCCTGGTACGTGGAATTGTGGTGTGGACGAGATGGTGGACTATGCATTGTTTCAGTGCACATGGGCTAGGGTGACTTGGTGACTGCAGGGATCCCGTGGGAAGTTCGGGGTTGGAGGGACTAGTTTTTACAAGCCATGCGCCGATGTTCGGAGTCTCCACTGCTTCGTCAGGAGGCAGCCTGAGCGATTTGCACGTCCTACTCGATTTGGCTAGTTAGGAACGCTCGTACCTTTGGCGAGCGTAGTATGTCACTGAGACTTGTGGTAGAGAGTACCCATGTGTAGGCGGCAGAGCTCAGTCACATCATATCGATCTTGACAACTCGGGACATCTGGAGTTTCTATTTTGCTTCGGCAGCATCTCGTACGGTATTTTTCACCTGAGAGCCCCACCTCCGAGTTTTCTCCAAGGTCAACTTCGATGGGTCCGTTTTGGATGGAGGTATGTGGGGCGGTGTGGGTTTCGTTATTCGAGACTTATCTGTCAGGGTCGTGGATGCAGGGGGCAGTCAACTCTTCGACATATCGATTTCAGGTGCGGAGCTTAAGGCCGTTTGGGCAGGCTTTCATCACGCCCGGTGTGTTTTACAGGCCAGTTCCATTATCCTAGAGGGAGACTTGGCCACGATTATCAGCTGGATCTAGGGGTCAAAGGGATAATGGTTTGCGTCCACCCTTTGCTCCGAGATATCTAGGCATTGGTTAAGGGACGGATGGAATGCTTCCAAGTCAAACATGTTTTTTGTAAAGCAAATGGCGGCTGCGGGCCGAGTGGCTGAATTTATGTAGCCAGTCACTCCGACAGTACCCTACGAACTGAAGATGTGGAGCTGCCTTTGGCACTTTGAGGTATTTTGTTTTTTAATTTTATTGGATGTATCCGTACTCGTCAGGTATCTGATACATCCGGTCTTAGTCAAAAAAAAACAAATAAAGATATTAGTTATTATTATTATTATTATTATTGATTATTATTATTATTATTATTATTATTATTTGCATGTTAATTACTATATGCATGTTAAATTGTATTTTTAAATATAAATATAAATATACTAATACTCGATCCATATCGGATAGATTGGTTTTCGGCCTTCATCTAGAGATTGGGTTAAGATCAGGTTTACGTGCAACCCGATCCAACCCGCTCAAGTTGCAGTATATGGCCGTCACTTGGGATATCGACGAAGAGTAGATCCCACCATTTTTCTTTCTTTTTCGGAGTCTTCTTTCTTATTATTGCCCCACAAAGAATTATCTTCTTTTCCTCCGTCGTCGTCGTCGTCGAACAAGCCCTAGAAACAAACCCTCGTTGCTCTCCCTCTACTGAGATTTCGGATTGAGGGGGGTAAAAATGGCGTCTTTGAGGACTCCTTCGTTCCCCAACTCTCTCCAGCTCCGATTCGGTCTCAGGTGTAGGGAATCCTCTTCGATCTTCCTCCGGATCCCATTCCGCCCGTCCAATCTCCGCATCCGTCTGGTGTTCGCCGCCGATGCGGCGGCGAGAGATGGAGGTAAAGGCGGTTCATGGAACAGCTCCAGTGGATCGCCAGATTCTTTCGCCGGATGGTCAGACGCCGAGAGTGGCGGCGAGGACTCGCAGAAAAAGGGACGATTTGGAGGTAAGGAGTGACTTTTCTTCTTTAGATAGTATACTTTCAGTGTTAAAGATCGTAAAGTTTTAATCTTTTCGTTTTCTGGGCTGTATCTAATGTATCTCGAGTGAAACTAGTGAAAACGCCGTATATTCAACAAAGAGAGACGAAGGGGAAGAAGAAAAATTTAGAAATCAGATTATATTGGATTTCTATCGAGGTAGAAACTTATTTTAAGGATTATAGACACTTTTAAAATGAGAACGTGATGATGGACGCATAAGTTTGGGAATTCATATTGATGCAAATGACTACTTAGTCGAAAAGAAATAATTACAAAACGTTTTAGGTACATATATGACTTGTACTGCATGTTTAGAGTTTGGGACATGAGCAAGCATAAAGGAGTGGTCTTGTACCATGATTTTATGATTAATGATGGATTGGCATATTGAATGGCTAAACCATGTAAAAATAGAAAATTATTTTATTTCTCGCTACCAAGCTCGGCGGAACCGTCCCGAACCAGGCAGTTCCGGTTGTATCGAGCCGTCCCGGTGGTGGACCGGGATGGTTCCGGTGACGAAAACGAAATCTGTTGCCAGAGGGGTAGAAAGAAAAGGAAAGAGAGAGAATTTCAATAAAACATGCAACTTTGCTGCCTCATCTTTTCCCATCAAAGCATTGAGCATGAATTGTGGAACATCCGGGTATTGGATGGCATCATTTTATAATTGTTCACTTTGCCTATATTTGTCTTTTACTCACATGGAACACCCCTTTCTTCTGGTACTGTGCTTAAACTGAGGACATTGGGCCAGTAAAACAATAGCATTCGATTGTTTCTAATATAACTTGTTGGTGTGCAAATTGAAGGAGCATTCCTATGTTTGTAATCGTAAATGACTAGGACTTGATATCATGGTTTCAAAAACCATTGAAACGGGATGGTACGATAAGTACATATCATTCTTGCATGAAACACGAGCTGGTGTGGTTGCTAGATGCCGAAACAATTGTAATGGTACGTACCAACCATACTGGTCCATACCAATCCGTATCGGGAGTACTACACCAGTACCGATGTTCAATTTTTGGGAATATATTAGTTTCGATATGAAGGTACCGTATTGATATCATAACATTCTAATGGAAAAATGATATGGAGATTCGGTACCCATATCTAAAACCTTGCTCGGTATAGTGGATAGAATGAAGCTAATTACCACACATCTAATTGTTGAAGCAATATTCAGTTTCATTACCAGCCATATAATTTTTGTAGCCATTTTGCTCTCATCGTGTATGTCCTATTTTTCTTCTTGAAAAATCATGACAGCATCAAGCATGCAATACTGCAGCCTGAAACCCTTGCCATCTAGAACCGACCCTATATACCTCTTAGTTGAAGGGTTTTTCTTTAGGTGAACATGTAGATACATGCATTTCCAAATTAAGTTGTCACCACCTTTGATCCATCTCCGAACTCTTACACTTAATCAAGAATTGTAAACTGAGTTTTACTTTTGAGATGTATAAATAACTAATATGTGTTATAAATCTTATTGTAACAAAACTCATTTTGCATAGTACATCTATGATCTTTGGATGTGCATCTTTTCCGTGCATTGTTTGTCCCACCAAGTAGCTAATATGCAAAGGACCCTTAGTGAGAAGATTTGAGTGAAAGATATTGCGAATACTTTGAACTTCTTGTATCCCAAATAATTGGATGCTTTTTTTATATTTTAAGCTTATCCTTCCAAGATAGTGGTCAATGCCATAGTTACTTGATTGATGAAGTCTATAATACAATTGTTACTTGTTCAAGAATTGCTTGCCCTGTGAGTGGAAAAGGAATCTTCCAAGGGAGTCTTAGTAATTTGTTGCATTGCTAGCTTAAGACCAACATCCTGTATTGAGTTTTCAGAAAGCCTTTGTGCTAAGCAAACGGGATCCAGATTAAGCCTTGTTGGGTAAATACTATATCACCCACAGATACGTAGGAAGTCAAGTTCAATAGATATGTTGATGGTATTCAGGAACTTGTTTGTGATATTCTACTTGGAACAGTATTATCTCTGGTACACTGCTTTTCGTACTCGTGCAAGTAGAGATAATTTAGTACATGTCTGAATAGCTTTTTGCAAAAGTGCTTTTGCTTGCTTGATAAATGTCGTGAATGTATAATCTCATGGAATTTAAGATTATAGAAAATCTTATTATTATTTTTCATTGCCCTTAAAAGACAAATTTGTTAATCTGATGACCTGCTTTAATTAAATTCATGTATTAAATCAGGCTTAATTTGCTTCAAAATTATCATCGGAAACTTTTTGGATCTCTCACTTAACAGTGCTAACCATAAATCCAACAATCTAATTATGTATTTTCCATGGTGAATTGTTCTAGACAATATAGTTATCTGTCGTTCATGCCTTCTATACTTATGTATCTAACAGAACAGAAATATTTTTTAAATAAATATTATGTGAATTTTATATATGCATGGTGATTAGCCGAAATCAAATCAATGCATGCTCTATAATATTGAAAGGTTAAATCTGTTTATCATAAATTTGGAGGTAATACTCTTGCTTTTCCTTGAAATGGAAAATAATCACTAACCTATTTTCTTTTTTGTTCATTCTTCAATGTTTTCAGATTTAAGGTTTTGGAGTACTGATGACACTATTCTAGTAGTTTATTTTCAGGGATTCTAGGAGCAGGACTGGCTGGTGTTTTCTTTGCTGCTGCATTACATTTGCCAATATTATCTCTTCACAGTAAGAGTTCTTCTGGTATGTGAGATTAATATACCACTGTTTACAATGACTTTTAAATTTTAGATGATTATTTGTTTGCCTCATTATGTTGACATTATGAAGGATTAGTTAAGCTACTCTATGAGCAATTTTGTTTGAATGCATGTTTCTGTAGTGATGATGTGTGGCTTTAATGTATTTTTAAGCTATAAGACTTTTCTCTTATTGCTACATGATTCCTTCATTAAGATGTGAAGTCCCCAGCATGGTTTTTGCTTACTTAATTGACTCAGTCCATGGACATGTTTTATTATTTGGTATATGCAGGTGGCAAAATGCAGATGGAGCATTAACAAAGAACAAAAGTACTAGTAACTTCTGATGGATACGAATGCAGTAGCTGATCAGGCTGGAGATGAATCTAATTTGCTGTTACCAGACAAAGAGAGTAAGATAAATTACTGCAATTCAGACTATGAGACAGGAGCAAAGGAGAACCATTTTCCTCGTATGGAATTTAATGAGGATGCCGATGAGGGCAGATTTGATTATATACACCAAATGGGACTTCACCAATGCGAATTTTAAAAATCATCTGGGTGACGGTGTTGATGCTGTTCACCTAGCTTCAAGTCAAGATGTTCTGGAAATCACCCCAGATGGTTAATAGCATTCCTATACCTGCTGGTTCTAATACCAGCCCAGCTGAATTGTCTGCTTATGATATTGACTTTTCATATGATACATCTGATATGAAAGATTCACAGAGCACCACACATTCTGGCACTCTGGACTCGGTTATTGGACATGATGCAGACAAAAGCACTGTCACTACTGTTGACTTATCTTCTTCTAATACTCATTTGGTTAATCATGTAAGTGTTCATCAGGATGGAATTTATGTCCAGCGGAAATGGTAGATTCTGAAGTTCCATTGGATTTCACAAGTGAGTTTGAAAGCAAACTTCCAGTGAAAAATCAACATCCAATCTCATCTTACCAGAGTCAGTTGATCTTGTAGATTCCCAAGTTAGAGTTAAGGGTGTTACGGGGAATGCGGACTCTGTGTCACAGGATCAAGATATTGAGCAGAATGGTTTGCTGCAGCATCCTGCTGCTGCTAGCATTTCACATCCACTAGTACATGACATAAATGAAACTACTATATTGGAAACAGTCATTAGACCAGATTTTGATCAGAGTGAAGAACTGATGCTTTCACATGATTCTATCAGTTCTCCAGAAGGGCATAAATCAAATGAAATCACAACATCTTTAGCACATTCTATATCAGTATCTTCAGATCCTAATGAAAATGAACCTGATTTGAACAGTCATAATCAAATTGAAAAGGGCTCACTGTCTGAGTCACTATTGCCTGAGAAATCTTGGTCCCATGCTGGTATACCTGCTCCATCTCTTATCCCTGCAGCTCTACAGGTGCCTCCTGGAAAAGTTTTAGTTCCTGCAGTAGTTGACCAGGTTCAGGGGCAGGCACTGGCAGCACTGCAAGTTCTTAAGGTACGTCTATTATTAGTTAGTAGCGATCACTGCAGAGCTTCTGTTTTATGTTATGTATTCTTCTGATATTTACTTCACACAAGCTATGTCAGATTTCTTGAGAAAACATTATATTTCTTGTTGTCTGCTATTGTTGCAAAGAGGATTAGTTCTTTTTGTTTGAGAAACTTTTACTGCAGCTGCATGCATTAGCATTGTTATGGAAGTCTCCCTCTCTTTCTCTCTCTTATATATTGTGTGTTTGTGTGTGATTTTGTATATTGGCTGGACTACATTTCAAAATCCATGATGGGATATCCAAATTGAAGATCCATGCAATTGATATTGATCTTCATCTCTAAAAATGCCTTGAATAAAACCTACACGTTTACTGAGCTAGTATGCTAAAATACATGATAGGACACATAATTCAAAATCCACTTCATTGATCATGATTTTATACATTTGAGAACATGGATAAATTTAAATTCAATAGGTTTTTGTGATTAGAACATATCAACCTATAATATCATGTTGTTAAAACCATCCATTTTCAGCCACTTGATGCTTAGGTTAAAGACAACAAAACACATGATTTTTTATTTTTTTTAGGATTTTTTTTCTTTTTTCCTTATCTTTTTTTTTTTGGTGTAGGTCATGTTCAATGATTTGGATCTTCACTTTGGGTGGCCTACCATTGGTTTTGAATCGTTAAATATTTTTTTAAAAAAATTAAAGTTTATTGTGTAGTCCAACTTTCCCTCTACACACACACAACCATGCACATGTGAATATGTGTGTGTCTATATGTGTGCATTTGATACATGTATACACTATCCTTCGTCGCATATTTCTGTTCTCTTAAATCATTATCAATTTATTTCTTCTATGAGGCGATGCTTTCTTCTTAGTGCTGGCTTTTCATATTCAACTTCTTAATAATAACACTGCCCTTGCTGCTGTTTCCTCTGATGTATGCATGATAAGGGCATTGGTTCTCTGTTTCAAGTATTATTTTGTATCTTACATGCTCTGGTATGAGTGGACAGACTGACAGAGAATTCTGCTGCCATCAATATGTTGGTTTACTTTGAATTCTCTTGCTTATTAATCTTATACTGTATCATTATGGGAAGGTCTGTTTCTTCGGCTGATCTCTACTTTCATGTCACCTGGAGATCGCTTTAGCATTCCTGACATTTATAATCGCATTATGCTTGTGTGTCCATTTTTTGGGTAGACATTATCGGTGGCACAAATGAGGTTTCGCTTACTTTCTTTTAGAGAATTAAAGAAAGCATATATTAGTTTCATTGATGGTTGAAATGCAAAGACAAAATTAAATGCAACTAGAGGGTAATATGTGTTACCAAACTCTCAAAACCAGCAAGAAAAGGAATCACATGAACAGTAAAAGGGTCATGCCCCTCAAACAAAAATTACGCACAAACTTAAAAAACAAAGAGCTCATCAATAACAAACAAATGGGCAAGAAAGGTCATTACCAATGACCACAAAAAGATCATGCCTCATGGCAGGCCGGACATCTTAAGATAAATAGTTTATCAAATAAGGAGTCTTGGAGCCATCAAACACACCTTGCCAACATAACTAGGTTTCTTGATTTGTCTCTGACTTTGGAAAAGTTGCCTAACCAAATTGTTCTTCCTTTTTTGTTTCTGGCAACGCTTCATTTATCAACAAAGAGGTGGATTTAACATTGTTGAGAACAAAGAGCAGAATGTTCTTGATTATGGCTCTCTCTCTCTCTCTCTCTCTCCTCTTTCTGCACATTCCAGGACCATGAACAACATCCAGTCCTTGTCGAATTCTTGGAACCTGCTGCTGACATCTTTTTATCTTCATAATATGTTTGAAGTGATATTGTAAGGATCAGAGCCTCTAGGTAGGGTTGCAATTGTTATGGCCAAAGGGGCATTGATCTCGGGCCAAGCTTCATATTCAAGGTTAAATTGATTACATGCTGACCAAAATTTGAAGTAGGGGCTGCTGAAGAGCTCAGGTAATGCTGCAATGATATCAGGCCTAGCCTGAAAAAGGGCTTGAGCCCCACATTAAGCTAAAAATCACGACCCTGATCAATTTTGTCTCAGTTGGGCCAGTTAATACTGGACGAAGATTAAAGCCAGGTAAATTTTGTGCAGACCCATGCCCATTCAGTACTTCAAGGACTTGTAATTATAATTAAAAGATCAGAGAATCCAAACAATTCGTTAAATGTGGACAGTTTAGATCAAAGAAGGTAAAAGCTTATTCAAAGTTTAGCGTTGCTAGTGGACTAGTGCTAGGCCTAAGTAGGCCTAGGTCTAGGCCTCTTAGGCTCATCCTTTTTTGTATAAGGCTGTCCAGGCTTAGCCTAATCCAGAGTTCAAATCATCAGGTGGCCCACCACCATAATGACTAGCCCAGACCTGCATTTACAGCCATTAATTGGCCATTGCACTCTGTTGTGCTTCTTTGGTTTGTTTGGTCCGTTTTGTTGGTCCACTTGACCCAAAGTGATTTCTCATTCATTCATTGAGTTACAATATACACATCTGTAACTTCTACAAGCACTACTTTCTATTTGCAAAAACCTAAGCTTGTTCCTTTTTCATGCTTGAATAATGCTGGAATATAAAAGATCTCCAAAATAAGTTAATGTTTAATTAATAATATATTAAGACATTTGAGGTCATTATCAACAGCATGGGTTTCAATTTGAAGGTATTTTAATTGATTCGGCATGCAAGCATTTGGGGTCAAACACTCCTATGCTCTCTTCTTTCTCTCCCTCCCCCCCCCCCTCTTCCCTTCCTCGCCACATACATATGGATGACTTCACTGTTCATAGGGCATTTACTTATGCTCTGTGGTGTGCATAATTGAACGTCCAAATATATGAGCCATGCTGTTTATTGTGATTTATGATGTCATAAATGCCTCAAACCAAGATTCTGAGTTTTCCGAAAGCTTGCAATCAAATTTTGACAGGATTACTAAATTAATAGTTTCTAAAACTAATATTTGTTGGACATATGATTTGATATTATTCAGACCATTCCACTTTCTATCTACATATGTTTTAAGATATGTAAAGGGTGTAACAAACTTATGCATCAGGAACATTATGTATGTATATATGGAAAGAGAGAACAATTCTTAAAAGAAATCCAGCTTCTGTGTATTCATATTTTTCTTTTGTAAATCCAAAGACCAGAATCTTATCATCAATTTGGGCAGAATAATTTAATGATTTTCTTTTCCAATATATGCCCAATGTGTTATTTACTTTGATTAAAATAGATACTATGAAGTTGGAAAAGATATATAAAATTGCTATTTCAATTTCTACATTTCTTCGCAATAAAGCTCCTCTATTTGCTGCCTTTGCCAGTATTCATGAGAAAATGTATACTGATCCATCATCCCTTGAAGAAATTTACACGGTTGAATTTCTAAAGGACATGAATTCATCCCTGGTCTCTTGCCAATACCATGTTCAATCCTAGTATCTTACTAATAGTCTTCCTATTGCATTCAGGGCAGTCACTGTATCAAACCTTATTCCTATCTTGCAACTATCCTTAAAACCTTTTCTTAGTTTTAAGTGGAATGAGAAATACTTTTGACACTAAAAAGAAGGGGGCATAAAATCTGAAAGATTGAAACTTTCTCTGTAGTATACTGATGTATCTGGAAGGATCAACTGTTTGTTCACTTTAAACGTAGTATGTTGAAATTATCTTTATATAATATATTTTATTGTGCAGGTTATTGAGGTTGATGTTCAACCAGGTGAGTTGTGTACTCGTCGTGAGTAGCTGCGTTGGTTGGTATCTGCAAGCAGTGCTCTTTCAAGGTATATCTTCCCTCCTCTCTTAGTCATGTAGAACTTTTTGACAAGAAATGATTTTTGTAGGTCTAATTTGCAATGCGTCATGTTTGGGCTGAATAATTTTGTTTCAAATTAACTCCTAGCCTGTAGTTAGATGAAATCAGTTTTATTGAGACCTTGTACTTTTCACTCTTCATTATGATTCTTTCCAAGTCTAGGGGAAACGTTGCAGGGTTGCTGCTAGGTTTGGTGAAAATTGTGTAGCAAACAATGGTGGCATACCTACAACCAATAGGTGTAGTAGGTATCTTGGTAGGCTTCTCTCTTGCCCAAAGTAGACTAGGCCAAGAATATGGAGACCAATCACAACAGTGTTGACATCAATTTGAAAACCTCTCATAAAACATTTTTAAATTTTGTTGGATCATATTTTGATTACCAATCTGATCTCATATAATGAAATGAGGTTTTTTGTTTAAGATATCTTACATTATATATACGTGACAGATATTGTAGGTGAAGAAGCATTCTTTTTTTTTTTTTGTCACGAAAGTTGTTAACTTATTGGTTGTCTACATAGGAACACACTTTCAAAAGTTTATCCTGCAATGTACATAGAGAACGTGTCTGAACTTGCATTTGATGATATCACTCCCTGAAGATCCTGATTTCCCATATATTCAAGGTCATGAATTTGCTCTCGGTGCTTATTGAATGCATTAGAACCCAGGATTGTATGCAGGGGAACGCTCTTCCCATTTGGTGTCCTAAAAGTTATTGTTTTTCTGGTCGTGTTGCATGCTGCAGGCTTGGCAGAAGCTGGACTTATTCCTAGCAAGCTTTCAAGATCTGATTTGAATGGCTCTGTCAGTGGAAAGCAGGATTCTGTTATCTTCTCTCCTGACAGGTGATAATGATGGATCCTGCCTGCAGCTTTTTTTTTTTTTTGAAAAATATTTTAGACCTTCCGGCTAAATGATTTTTATGCTTCAGCCCCTTTATCACGCCAAGATCTTGTGAGTTGGAGATGGCTTTAGAAAAAAGCAACTTCCAGAAGTTGACAGAAAGGTAATAAGAAATAGTGTTTATTAGTTTATTTGTACTTTATTTTTCTTGAATCTAGTTTGACATTGCTTTAGCACCAGTATCCTGATATCTTTTTATTGTCAGCATCTTTACCAGTGCTCTGGCTACATAGACATTGATAAAATAAACCCAGATGCTTGGCCTGCCGTTGGCAGCTGACTTGTCTGCTGGAAGACAGAGCATTATTACCCTTGCCTTTGGTAATCTTTTTTAATCACTAATGTTTTCATATCATTTAATCCAAGAAAGAATAAACTAATTTGTGGCTCCTTGTGCACTTAGGTTATATTAGACTTTTTCAACCTGATAAACCTGTCACAAAAGCACAAGCTGCTATTGCGCTTGCAACTGGTGATGCCTGCTGAGTTGTCAGCGAAGAACTCGCTCGCATTGAAGCAGAATCCTTGGCGGAAAGTGCGGTCAATGCACATACTGCTTTAGTTGCTCAGGTCGAGCAAGATCTGCATGCAAGCTTTGAGAAGGAGCTTGCTAAGGAAAGGGAGAAGATAGAGGCTGTGGAAAAATTAGCTGAAGAAGCAAGGCTCGAATTGGAAAGACTTAGAAGTGAAAGAGTGGAAGAAAATAATGCTTTGATAAGAGGGCGTACTGTTGTTGAATCTGAAATGGAAGTGCTTTCAAGCTAAGACATGAAGTGGAGGAGCAGTTACAGAGCCTTATGAGTAACAAGCTGGAGATATCTTTCGAGAGGGATAGGATAACCAAACTCCGGAAGGAAGCAGAAAGTGAGAACCAGGTTATTGTCCAGTTGCAGTATGAGCTGGAAGTTGAGAGAAAGGCTTTGTCCATGGCCAGGTAAGGATGTTATTTTAAAAGTTAAGTTTATTTTCTTTATGTCAAATGATAATCTTATGACTTTTTTGCTCTGTTTAAGTTCTCTTTTTTTTGAAGTAATCCATTACTGCTTAATGTTTCTGTTTATTAGATAGTTCCTTGTTTACATTTTTTTGATGTATGACAGATTGTAATGGGTTTAGTCTGGTATTCCTTTACATGTTTTGAATGCTTATTTGTTCCCCTATGACAAATCTAGGTTTGTTGAAATTCTCATGCAGAAGCTGATTCTTGAATAAATTTAGTCCCCTATACAACTGTTGGTGTTATAGTTATTTTCCTGTACAACGTGATGATCGAGACGAGCACATGACTGGCAAATTGCATTATAGCCTGCACATGATTTGGAAACTTTAACAAATATATGGTGAAGGGGAGGCGATTGTGTCATTTAATGATATAAATATTCATGTGGAGACAAATTTTTGAAGTGCCAAAATCACCATGGATGCAAATACTTGAACGAATACTTATGTGGAGTATCCCCCGAAAGAGCACTTGATGATACAAAATGTGGCAGTTGTTGGAACCTCTCGAGAAAATAATTTTTATTCTTACAGACCAGGCCAAAGAGGAAAACATCTATCCAATCCCAGTTCCCTTCATCTCGCTTAAGGGTCCTCGAGGTGCCAGGAGTGACTGATTTGTAGTTGGTTCACTTCCTTGCCCAGAGAGTGTATAGTATATCGAAAAATATTGAAGATGGTGTAGACTAAAGAGTCTAGACCTTGCAGGTTATAAGCGCGATGGATGGTGAAGTACTTGCTGCTGCATCTATTTTCTGAGAGTCCCTTGTTAGCAAGAAATGACATCATGAAGTTACAGATTTTCCTTTATGTAGCATCTGTATTCTTTTCTATTTTTTTCTGCTTTTTGTTATTCTCCCCCCTAATCACTGGCATTTTTTTAGCTCTTGCATTGCAAAAGCATGAATACGAGCATTTTCAGGAATAAAGCCTTCAGGATTAATTGGTGGGAAGTTTGAGCTATGTCTGTCCTACTCTAGCCATTTTTTTTTTAAAGCTTTTCAAGAGCTAGAATTTTTTTTTTTGTTTGTTTTGGGGAAACCCACCATCATGAGCAAAAGTTTTAATTCATTTTGTTCACCAGGCATGGGCGGAGGAGGAAGCCAGAAAGGCTCGGGAGCAGGCCAGAGCTCTTGAGGAGGCCAGAGAACGCTGGAGCGGCATGGCATCAAAGTAGTAGTTGATGAAGATCTCCAAATGATGCTTCTGCTGGAATCACATGGCTTACTGCTGGGAAGCCGCCTCCAACTGATGAAACAATTACCAGAGCAGAGAGGCCTGGTGGAGAAGCTCAAGGCAGCGGCTGCTGAAATAAAAGTTAGGTCTACAGTGTTATCGAGAAAATAATACAAAAGATAGTCTTTTCTAATTTCGGCTTTGAAGCATCGAGCATCTGAGGCTTCCAAGCATGCTTCAGAGCTCCAAAAAAATGCAATCTCGAAGGTTAGAAACTCAATAGATGAGCTCCAGGAAAATGCCTCCACGTTCAGCTCAACTGTTGGCGACAGCGCCAAGAAGGGTTGTTGAAGATTGCAGAAAAGGTGTGAGAAAATAAATGCCCTCTGAGTTCAGCTCAACCATTGGTGACAGGGGCAAGAAAGGTTGTTGAAGATTGCAAAGGAAGTGTTGAGAAAATCACACAAAAGTTCAAGACATTGAGAGTATGTCTCCCCTTTTGTTTTTGGATTGTGTTGTAACAGCCGAGGGTTCAGGTTGTTTAGTTCCTTTTCAGGAAGCTACCTGTGTTAAGCCAGAGATGCCCCAGAAAAATATGGGGGTTCTGAATAAATTTTGACAACATTGTTACTTTAACATCATCATATTTAGTGAATGGAAATTAAAAAAGTCTGAGAATTCCATGGTACTTTCCACTTGACAGTACATTGTGTATGCCTATTTTCAAGAAGCATACCAGTATTACCAAATCAGAAATCCAAAGCTAATTTGGATTTTTTTTAGCTATGGTTACGGTTGCTAGCATTGGAAGTAATTAAAGGCCATAATAATTACCAGCTTGGAGTAATCTCGGTTTAGTTATTCCATTTCTCCACTTGAAAAATTATTAGGCCTATAAAATGAATCCATTTAATAATTTTATTTTAGGATGAAATAAATTTCACCTAAAATAATTTTATTCTAGATCTATGGTGTATCTGATCATTTAATAATTTTTCCGATCTTCTTGCTTAATTTTTTAGTATTTAGCCCCAAAAATTATTTATCAGATAAGATTTGTGGCGTACCTAATTCTTTCTAAATGGCACCTCGGTAGCTCAGGATTTTAAAACCTCGTAGGAGAGAAGCCACTGTTATTGGTCACCGCCCTGGTCCATATCCGGATTCCCAAGCAAACTTAGTCAAGCACGCCTCCAAAAAATCATATATAATATTCCCGCCGCCTGGAAAGGGGATTCGGAAGGAGCGAAGCCCAAACATTCGCTTTTGTGAATCTCTCTCTCTCTCTCTGATGGCGAAGGAAGCGGTTTGCCGAGGAGAGCAGGTGCTGAGGAAAGCTCTCACGGGTGGCCAAGAAGCTGGAATCCCAGGGCTTCCATACGTTCGTCTGGAGAAAAAAAATCGATCTAGACCTCGCTCGAGGTCGCCGCACCTAAACCCTATTCTCTGAAATCCGAGAAGAAGAGATGCTTTAGAAAGACTCCAAGAGATCCGAAAAGCTCAAGAAACAAGGATCGATCGAGCCGCCGATAACGCGCGGCGCGAAGGGGAACGGAGAATCGCAGCTAGAGCGCTTTCGGATGCCGAGTTTCGAAGATTTTGCGGAAGAAAGAGGCAGAGTTGTTCCAATCAGAGCAAGATTAGGTCGGAGATCGTTTGCGTGAAGGGCGTCCGAAACCCATCGACATCCTCTGTAAAATTCTCGATGGTTTGGGAGGATCTTGATGTCGAAATTGATGATGCTAGCTCGGTCCTTCGAGGATCTACCAGTGAAGGAGTTGGAAGAGCTTTCGAGAAGACATTTGAATGTCGCCTGGATATCGACAGAGACCATACGCGGTTCTGGGAGGCAGTACCAAGTGGTCTGCGATTGGAAAATCACTGAAGCTCGCACTAAGGAAAGATGATCGCTGCTGCTTTTATTCGTGTGTGGAGGTTGATGTGAAGAGTCCTCCTGCAAAAGAAAACTTTGATGAATTGAATTCAATGCCAGCTGGAGGTCCGAATCACGGATGCGTTCTGGTGAAGCTGAGGTGATTGAATACTGGGAGGCTGTTGCCGAGCTTATTAAGATCCACAAAGCAACGAGATACCTGGAGGAGTTTTACATTTCTCGCATGAAGCTAAGAGAAGAGATTGGGTTCTTCTGAAGCAGAAAAGAGAATATTGATTGATTTGGCTGATGATCATGTAGAGGTCTGAAGAAGTGGGAGCCATGGAAGAGGTAAATCCCGATTCATCAGTACATGGAAAAAGCCCAAGTATGTTGCTTCGGGTACACTGTGATATGAGTGGAACAAGTAACAACCGAGTCCATTATGATCATGATCATCCTCCTCCGAAGGCCGTACAAGGCTACAAGTTTGACATTTATTACCCAGAGTTAGTTGGGAAGGCTCCACAGTTACATCGTGGAAAAGGACGGGGAGCAGCACTGAGACTTGCCTCCTTAGGTTTCATGCTAGGGACGCCTTATCAGGATGTTGCATTTCGAATATAAACAAGGAATGGGACTATACACGGAGAAGGGGATTCAAGTCTACTTTTGATCATGGTATCTTGCAGCTTCACTTCAAACTTTAAACGATTCCCTATCGTCAATGAATGAACTTTCAGTTGCATGGTCATGTTATCTTTTCTATAATTGCCTTTTCAAGTTTTTTATGGTTAATATATCTTGTAAACATTTGATCGATACATGGACTGCAATTTATAGTATGCAGTTTGGCAGGTTATCATAGTTCATTGTATTGGTAACTATAGGTTGCTTCTTTTTGTCTTTATTTGTGTAAAATGTGTTGGCTTGGGTTTTCATTTTTGAAGGTTTCCTACTCATTAATTGTGAAGCAGTGGTTGTGGGTTGCATGCAGGATATGATCAGATCATTGGACCATCCGTGATGTTCTGTAAGAAGCAACATTACGCTTTAACAACACTATTGAGGTCGTAACTTGTCACAAAAACCCTTTGTGTTCACTGAGTTCTGCCAATTAGGTAAGCGTAACCTCTCTAATGTTGCATTATTAGTTTTGCTATAACATTTTAGCTGATCAGGTTATTTATTAGGCTTGTTTTGCTAAAATATGTTACAGACGAAGATGGTGATTTTAGATATTCCCTTGGATCAAGATGCATTGCTATTGCTTTTTTGGGGAATTTTTATCGGATAGATATTTGAATGTTTTTTATTGAAATTTAAAATGAGTACATTAAGAAGATAAGGCAAGCACCTTCATGACAAAAGTAAAGATTGTGTTGACGATCTCTGATCCGCAAGCCTTATCTATAACTTTTGAAAAGAAGATAACATAACATAAAACTTGGTGTCTAAATTTGGCTTTAACTAGGGGAGGCACTCCAAGTTTACATCGATGAGTAAAATAATATAAAAGTAATATGATTACATTTGGCTTTAAGTAAAATCAAAGGTGGACCAATAGTGAAAGATATATGGAATTTAGTTAGGTATAGGGGTCCATCAACATCTTGAACTGAACTTGTCTGGCTTGGTGATATAAGTTCGACTTGGATTTGTTGAAAGTTGAATTTAGCTGGAGCTCGAAGACTAACTATAGATTGAATTTTAGGGAGGGCCAGAGGGACTAACTGATGCAGCACAGGATAACAGCAGAAGGTACTATGAACAATTGGACCATGCCCAAGCTTTTGTAGGAGTCAACAGATATTAATCGATATTTGATTTATTTCTATATTATAGTTAGAAATAATTCTAGCATGTTTTCTTGTTGTTGAGTCTTATTTCAAGTACGATTCGTTAGCAGGTTAATGCCTGAATTAGGGTTAGGGGAATTATGTCCTATATATATGCATCTAATACATTGATGGGGACTCTTGACGTATTAATAAAATTTTTTAGAGAGAATTTCTTTCCACCAAATAAAGAGTTCTTCAATCCAGTTTGCTTCTATTTGAGTGTTAATTTTGAAGTGCAATCTCAACGATCAAATCCCCCTTCTCCCTTTTCCGCTGCATTGCTAAAGCTACGTGAATTTGAACTAGGGTTAGAGGCCTAACCCTTACATTAGTTTTATGAAGGTCAGAGGCTAACCGTTTTTTTGGATCTTGATCAAAGTTAGAGGACTAACTGTAGTTTGGAGTTGACTCAGGTTAGATGACCAACCTAGTTGGATTGAGAAGGCGGTTAAGAACTAAGTCTAATTTGTTTAAATCAGGTTAGAGAGTGATTCCAGTTTTGACTTAACCAAGGTCAAGGGACTATCCTTGCTTAGATTTGAGAAACGTTCAAAGGACTAACCCTAATTTGATTTAACCAGATGAGAGGGCTAACTCCAGTTAAACTGAACTAGTGTTAAAGGACTTCAACTTCGGGGTTGAATACGATCTACCTGCCGTTTGATGATTAGATTCTCAGGGAGGATAATGTCCATTGCTCAATTACCTGGTCATTGATGATGAGATTCGAGATACTTCATGGAGCCTTGGCACCTAATTGGGCACCAAGACCTGATGGGTTTTCAGGTCATGTTCTACAGAGCTTTTTGGTCTTTGTTAGTAAGGATATTTGTCATGCAGTAGCCACTTCCATACTAGCCTACATTCCTTCCGACTAGAAGGCCACCTACTTTGTTCTCCCTCCCAGAGCATCAAGATCCTTTTGAACCTTCCCATTATTAGCCGATAAGTCTGTGCAATGTCACATATAATCTCATCGCTGAGCTTCTTGTCAACCAGTTGAAGCGCCATCTTCATCCTCTAGTTTCTCTGGAAATAGCAGGCTTTTGTGGCTAATCACCTAAGCACTGACAATCTGCTGATTGCTTATGAGGCCCAAATAGGGGCCCTTCATGGCCATTAAGTTGTATATCGGGTGGTGCCTAGAATTGTTCATGCAGTGATATACCATGTGGTGGCTGTTCTTTGCGAGAAGCATTTTCCCAAGTAATGGATGTGTTGGTGTTGGTTCTGGGGATGCATTGAACAACCAGCTTCTTTATCCTTGTTAATGGTAGATCCACATCTTGTTCATGTTCCATGCTTGGCTGCTGTTGGATGTGTCTTGTCTCCTTACTCGTTCATCCTCTACACTAATTCCCTTAACTCATGTACTCATGATGACAGCTCTCTTCATCTTCTGTTGTCGTTGCAGTTTGGTCTAAAGGGCATGCCACTATCACATTTGGTGGCAAGAGTCGTTTCAAAAAAAAAAGTGATGTTTGAAATTAGATTTTTGACCATTATTTCTCCAAAGTCAATAAGTTTGTGTGCGCCATTACAAAATAGGATTTAGGCAATGAGTATCAAGATGGTGTTGTTGTAGAAAAGAGTACATCTTTGTACCCTATTTTTGTGATTCATTAAATATTGATTAATAACCGTATGATAAACCTGTAGCTATTTGTTTGACAAATGTTTTTTTAACAACTGGGTTATACTGATTAAGCAGGAGAGAGATAAATGTTTTATAAACTTGCTGGTACAGAAGGTAGACCATATTATTACAAATTATAAGCCTTAAAACTTTTGATAATAATTAAAACTTTGTTGATTAGCATTTACCAAATTAATAGCATTAGAAGCAATGAATAATTTTTATCTAGTCACTGGTGCAATGAATCCACATTTCTGTACAAATTAAATGCCTTATCAATGTGATATGTCATGTAGTAGCAGAGACATATTGGTTGTGGCTATATGGGGGACTGAATCCACTCTGCAATGTGGAGCATCTGACCTTCAAATTTGTTATTCTGTTTGATGCTATGTTGGGTTGCCTTACGCCATCAACATGGGTGATGTCTTACATGTAACTATTTTGCTTTGTCTTGTGCGTCATACATAATATATGGTGATGTCCTACATGTCACTATTTTGCTTTGTCTTGTGAGTTATACAAAATATATTCATGCAATGATATGTGGTCATATGTGTCTGTATAGAAGTTTCACTCTTTCTCTCTGAAGAATCTTCTGTTAATAGATTATGTTATGTTTTGTTTGAATTACTTATTTTGTCTTGTGGAATTTGCAAAGATATCACATCATAGTTTTGTTTGACACTAAATCTTGCATGTATTATGATGTCTGAAGACCAACATTCCAATTATGTGACATTTCCTTTTGGTTCCGCTGTTGTTTCATGTTATATGATTGTAATTGTAATTCCAAATACGAAATGTTTTCTTCTTCTGTTGGATATATAATTAATATCACATCATGCTTCTTCTTTTCATCAAAAGAAGGGAAAAAATATGAAGTAAATAACTGTAATTTAATGAAGTTTACAAGATTGTTTCATTAACTATTTTCGTTAGCAGTCTTGCGATGCTTTTGACTATTAATAACCATCATTCAGGTAGCTTCTAAACCCCTGTCTTGCTGTTTAAGAAGCAGAAATGGATTCTGAGATTTATCTTTTTTAACATTAATATTCTTTAGTGGAACATGTAATTGTTTCCTACGGGCATGTTTTGAAACCCATTTTTGCTTTTGGAAACACAACTATGGGAACAGTAGAATATTTTCTATCATGTGCATATCCTTTCTGAAGGGCAGCTATCTTTCTCTCTATCAGGTTAATGAGTCGAATGCTTCTCAGTGAACATATATATGGGACAGCATGTATGGCATGTTTCTCTGGCCGGAATAACATCATCAAAGGATGGTGGGGCCCCACAAAAATTATTTCTCAAGAAAAAAACACAAGGTATATTTAATGAATCACTTCCTTTTCTAGATGTCATGTTTTGTCAAATAGCATTTCTCATGAATTTGGTTGTCTGTTTCTTTCTAATTCCTAGTCTACGCATCCAAGTGCCATCTTCATGCACGTGGTGTTAAGTGCATGCTTGTTGCTTTATATTATGCACAAGGGTATATGTTCACTAATCCTTGTACAAAGAAAAACCGTTAGCTATAGGGTTCGCCGAACCGGTACCGACACCCATACGTTCAGTACCGGTTTGAACCGAGTCAACTGGATGGAACTATCCGATTCCGTCTGGCTTGGTTCGGTCGATTGGCCGGAACTGTTTTCTACCGCCGAACCGACCCGGTCTCCGGTTTCATCTTTCTTTGGTTAGCTACCATATAACCTGCTATATGTCTGTTAAGTTTATGGGCTGTTCTTTGATACGTCTATTGCTAGAATCTTCTCTTTATTCTACTAGCTGATGGTGTATTTTGCCTGTGTATTCAGCTGGGTTCTGAAAGTTAGGTACTATGATAACTTGGTAATCCAAGTGGGTAAATGATACCAAGATGAAAACAATTAGTGGTTTTTATCAGTCAAGATGAAAGGCTGGAAAATTTTTTAACATTATCAAGATATCCAGACACATCACTGCTAATATTTTCCCCCTGTTTGGAACCATGACTTGGTTATGAGAGTGTAAGCTACATCCAGTGAGAGAATAAATTGAAGGGAGAGGAATTTGAGGGCAGGACGGGTCAACTTTTAGTGTTTCAGCAATGGAAGGAGTTGCAGAACCCAATTATCCTTAAATTTTAGGATAGTTAAATCACCTTTTGGACTCAAGTTAATCATCCTAGTTTTCGGGATAGTCAGTGTTGGCAGTCTTTTGTGGACTCCTCAAATTCTCCCTTCAGATACCTCTATGCTCCCTCAATTTCCTGTCATTATACGGTGCTTCTGCACATATAATTTGTTTTTGCAGCATCCTAATGACCAAAATATAATATCAGCCAATATAGTTCAACAAGATTTAAGTCTTGTTGTATACATTCATTTTAAGAGAGATGATATAGTATGGGTCGTAATATTTTTTCGTACTATAGATATGTAGGATATATCGGTTAATATCAGGTGATGTCTTCATAAATCATATTGATGGGTGCTTATACCAGTACATATCAGGATCTTGACCCAGATGAACCATGATTTAGGAAGTTAATGAAGTTCAAGTATTGTAATTTTTGCTCAAGTATCAAGCTGGCTTGTCCAACTAGGTAGCTTGAGTTCTTTCTAAATAAGGAAAGTGCTATGTGATAGTTTTTGTTATTTATTTTCATTAATTACCCTAAATTCTATATTACATTGGGCATGCTTAGCAACTAGTGATGGCAAGTTCTCAATGGCTGTATTTTAGCTGACTAGACTAATCCTGCTCTCAATCTGGATCTTGGCTTTTAGCATTGACTTTTTTTCTTTTTGGAGAATGTTGATGATTTTTAAATTGGTCAGTTATGTACTTTCACATTGGTTTCACCCCTTGAATGATATAATATTTTCTTTCTGCTGTAATTCATCCAAGTTGAGATCAGTTAAACTGGATACATCAAGGAAGTTTTGAGGAAATAACTAGGAAGTTATGACTTTTAGTTTACCAGTTTGTTTCAATTGAAACTCTTATAACCTGGCTAATGATATCCTGGCCTCTTTCTTCTTTATTTTTTGATGGAAAACAAACTGGTTCTTTATGCAAGTTCACAAACTGTTTTTGTATGCAGGGCTGCTTGGTGCTGGAGAAAAGAAAATGTAAAACCCTAGCCAGACTCAAACTCAATGTTAGTGATGATCGCCAATTTGAGTTGTTATTCAGTTTTAGATGCCATTTGTTGGTTAATTTTCTTGTTCATTAGATAACTGATATAAGCAAATCTTTTTTAAGGGGTTTTTAGTACATGGTTTGAAAAGATCGACTCATGGCAGTTTTTACGGTCCCTTTCCAGCAGTTGTGGGAATGGGTTGGTGTTGGTGAATAATGGTAGGGGGTGGAAATGAGGTTGGGCAGGGTCAAATACGGGTCGTGTTAGATACAGATCGGGTCAAAAATTCATCACCCGAATCCGACATATTTATTACACTATTAAAATTTTAATCTAAATCCAACTTATTTATTAAACAGATAATCCAGCCCGATCCATAATCTATTTATTAAACATGTCAAGTCAGGTGAAACGGGTTAAATAGGTTTTTAACGGATTAAATAGATTTAAATAGATTAAATATGTTAAGCCGAATCGGGTTAAAAGAGATTAGAAATAAGTTAAATAGATTTTAAATAGGTTAATGGGTCGAGTTATTATCCAACCGAATCAATGATCAAAATCTGAAATTCAATCTATTTATAAATAAGTCTAGAAATAAGTCTAGTGGGCCAGATTGACTGATGGGTCAATCATAAATTGCTATTCCTATGGTGGGTAGTTTGTCCAGGTGCCTGCTTAACTTTTTATTGCCCTTTCTTACATAAAACTTCCCTTAGGAACCTCCCATTTAAATGAGCACACTAGAAAAATAGAGAAGCAGTGAGGAAACAGGTTAATGATATTAAGTTACATTAACGATAGCAGAAAATTTTTAATTGGATGGAAGAGTATAATTGTAGAAACCATCCATGCTTTCTGCAGACCTGCATCAGATGTGCTTATCCAGGGAATGAACGGGGGTGTGGGGGATGTTGGAAACTCAAATTGTAGATGGCTGCCCTTTAAAGTAGCAAGCAGACTGAGCTTGGAAACTCTTAGACATAAAATAATGAGTCAACATGTTGCTACCAGCAAATCTAATAGCTATATGATAGTTATCAAACTATTCGACAAGATTAGTTGTTAGAAAGCAATGCTGTCTCTGATCGAACCGTTTGATAACCAACCAATTAGTTAATATGGTAACTACCAGTTGTTTTGAGGATGAGATGAGTCCAGAGCTAGCCCAGTGGTCTGCACTGTCCCTTGTGGGGCAACTTTTCCTGTTCTAACCATCGTACAATGAGCATGTGAAGATGATTAAATTGTTTATAGCTTAAGATCAGCAGTTCTGGTCAAGGTTTCAACGGAAGGCCATTAGAATGGTTTCAAACTCCTTCCTTAAGCTATATACTACATAACAGCAATAATCTAACTGTAATATTTTTAAGTTTATCTACATAAAGCAATATTTTTTCAATTTTAGTAAAAATATTTTCATATTTAGAACATTATAACTTAAAGAAGTAATGTTGTTATTATTGTAGTGAAGGGTTCTTTATGTTGAGATGGTAGTGCTAGCAAACTGCTCTATCTCATTTGTCACTGTATAATTGAAGAGGAATCTCGCCATAGAACAGCAAACTCC